>NW_027185764.1:38891311-39132541 GCF_028583685.1 Petaurus breviceps papuanus | reverse complement strand
TATCTATCTATCTATCTATCTATCTATCTATCTATCTATCTATCTATCCATCCATCTATCCTTTGAGATAATTAACAAATCAATGTCAGATATAACAGAGGATAGTTCAAGTCTAGGGAAACTAATACTGCAAGATAGTTCCTAATAGTGGACCATTTTGATCACCATTCCTTTAAGATACCTCTGCTCCTGTAACTTGCTTCTATAATTGACATTTTTCTCCAGGAAACTCAATTTTTAAGAAGCGCCCAGAGCAACCTCCTTCTCTCTTTTTCGTGCTCTGCAACTTACTCTGCAGACATCATCATCATCATCACTAATATTTACATAGTACTTGAAGGTTTGTAAGGCACTTTTTGAGTATTGTCTCATCTGTTCCTCATAATAATCTTGGGAGGTATTTGCTATTATTTTTTTTTTCCATTTTACATTGAGGAAAATGGGGCAGATAAAAGACAAGGGACTTAACCGGTGTC
This sequence comes from Petaurus breviceps papuanus, assembly GCF_028583685.1. Taxonomy (NCBI): domain Eukaryota; kingdom Metazoa; phylum Chordata; class Mammalia; order Diprotodontia; family Petauridae; genus Petaurus; species Petaurus breviceps. Next base: position 39,132,065 of record NW_027185764.1, on the reverse strand, counting down.
ACACAACTGGAAAATGCTAAAGCTGGATTTAAACTCAGGTTTTCCTGATTCCAAAGAAAGCATTCCATCCAGTGTGCCACAACCTTCCTTCTCTTTTCTTTCCTCTCTCTTTTGTATCTTGTCTTTCCCCAATAGAATATAAACTCACTTGAGGGCAGAAATTGTCTTTCTATTTAATTTCTATTCATTTCCAGAATGTAGTATAATCCCTGCCACAGAACAACTGCTTAATAAGTGCTTATTAAATTGAATTGACAAAGCTTTTCAATAATTAGTGGTGTCTAATTATAGCATAACATGATTCCTAGGTGCCATACCTTTTGATACGGATTGTTTTTCTTATTTCCTGATGGATTAAAAAAAATTATCTCTTTTTAGTGTGGTTGTTTTATTATTACTATTAATAAAGTAAAGTAAGTAGACTATTTCCAGTTAAACATCTCCTTCTGTTACCTTTTTTTTACCCCTTTGACCCTGTTTGAAAGTAATGTCTCCACATTATAGGCTTAATGAAGTTGTGAACATTGCATACTGAATGAGACTGCCTTATTCCATACATTCTTTTCTAAGTTATACCTGAAAAGACATCCCCTTCAGATATTAAAAGTACTAACCCTTTTACTGAGGAGTGCCCTTTTTGCTGGACATGACATTCATGTATCTAGTTTTATTATGTATATGTAAAAGCTCCATATATTATTGTGGCATTCTCAAATATAGACTCACCTTATAAATAATTATGTACCAAAAGTAATTGAACCCTTAGGCAGGTGATAAAGAAGGTCGATTAAAACAAAACAAAGCATATAAACTCACAACAAAATCTATTCATACCAACAAATACCAACACTCAATTATCAAACTGATGGATAATAGATTTAAGAGAAATAAGTTAAACATCTTAACTTAAAGATCTCTAAGTCTGTTAACCCAAAGCTATTTTTTTCCAAATCAGGTTGTGACTCATCCTTACTGGAGAAAATATTAGTGAAATGATCAATGTCAAATGTCAAAAAGAAGGAATGGAAATGTGGATTTCTAGGCAACCAACAATACAAAAGAAAAGAAGTGACCAAATAGTGTGATCAGGAGAAGAGTGCACAATTAATCATTCCTTCAATCAATCAATAAATCAATCTACAAACATTTCTTGTGTCTGCCATGTTCTTGGGACTGAGATCCTGAGGAAAACAACTCCAAAAAGAAAAGGGGATACAGGTGGTTAGAAGTTGGATTTATACTCAAGAATTCTCATAGACAATGACCAAGAGCAACTTGTGATTGCATTAGAACTCTAGAAGGCATCTTGTAATTACACATTGAAGACATATGAGCGAACTCTCATCCTATCACAAGAAAAAGCAAGAAAGTAGGCTTTGTTATTAAAGCTTCACTAAGGAGTTCCTAGAGAATGAGCTCATGTTGAATTGACATTACAAACAGGCAATTATCCACATGAATGAGCTACTTAAGTTCCCCATAAACATAGGAGAAAACTGACCATCTTACTTCCAACAAGTATATTGGGCAAGGGGACTTTGGTGAGCAGAGATTGTACTATGTTTGTGTTCCTGCTGGTGCTGAGTAACAACAAAGCAAGCACAATATGCAGGTTGGCTAGTAAGCATATGGTAAAGAGACTGGAGGAGCATCTTTCCTCAGCTTAACAGGGAAAATGATTTGACAGACTGGGAATTGTGTTTCAAAACAAAAATGAGTAGAGGGTAATTCTAACATGTGAGAAACTTAGAAGGGAGAAGAAAGTCATACAGAGAAAAGTGAATAAAAAGACCATTGAATCTGAGGAAATAGGTATGTAACTTTCATATATAGGGTGCATAAAAATTCTAGTGAATCCCCTATTTATTCATTTTCTGGATTGTATTCCTATAAGGCTTATTTAAAGAGATGGGGATGATTGTTCCCTATTTTATATCTGTTTCCTAATAGTTATTTGTCTTTAATAACTCTCTCTCTGCCTTGCTGGAAGATAATCTCATTACTATGGTAGTTTTACAATAAAAGGGAAATCTTCTACTATAGTAACATTGCATAATAACATGTATAAATCACTTTCTCAACTTTTCATTTGGCTCCAAGAACCATTGAAGGCCCCAAATCATTCAGGACTTATTTTCCTTCCTTTTGCTCATGTAAAGACTCCCAAGTGATCTCAACTCTATAAAGCATCATGGGAGAAAAACTACCCTTTCCCTTCAACTCCTATCTTACTTTTGTTCTTCCACCTTGGAAAAGCCTGAACTTATTTCACAAAGCAGGGGTATGTTGGCAATTCTAACAGCTGACTATCTAAAAAGAAAATGTATACAGGATGAATGTTTTATTTGGTCTACATTATTAACATTTTCTCCATGACTTTCTCAAGTCTAGACAATGAAAAAAACAATAAAGCAATCCCTGTTTCATAGTATCAGAGGTTTACTAAAGTATAAATGTTCACACTGAAAATTTTAAAATCACCCATTACATTAGCCTCTTTGTTATTTATTTCTTGAATAACAAACTTGTCTCCATGTTCCAGACCTTTCCACCCACTGTCCCCCATACTTAGAAAAGGCTTCCTCCTTTTCTTTGCCTCCTGACTTCCTTCATGACTTAACCAAAAGCTCACCTGGAAAAAGATATTCTTCCCTTTTTTAATCTCAATGCCCTCCCTCTGATGTCTCTTCCATTAGACTACGAGCTCCTTGAGAACAAACTATCATTTGCTTTTCTTTGCATTCCCAGTACTTAGCACAAAGCTTTGCATGCAATAGGTGCTTAATAAATGCTAGCTGATAGACTTTGGGGCTATCTAAAAACTATAAAGAAATTATTGGTAAAGCCTCAAATATCTCAACAATTTTGAAGCCATTGGGTGGACACTGGTTGGAGAAGAGAAATACAGACAAACATAGAGTAGAAGTGATTATCTTCCTGAAGGCTTTTTGAATCCTGATGGAGAATCATATGTCCATAACTTAGCACACTTATAATAATTTAGCACAGTGCTTAGCATATAGTAGGCTCCAGATAAATGCTTATTTCTTTCCCTAATTCACCTGAAATCACATAGATTCTAGTAGATAACATAGGTTACACACTGATTGACCTTTACATTTACTAAATCACTAGCCTATCTTTTTTTCTCCCATTCCTACTTTGTTCTGGTGATATCATTTACATAATTCCTTCAACATAATTCTCCATCTCTAATGTGTTGCTGCCTGACCACATCTACCATGCATCACTTCATGTCCCTTGGGTTGACCTTGAATTTTAATTCTCACAATGCAGTATCCCACTACTCATAACCAAGCAGCATCATTAGAAGAATATCAAATGAATGAAAGACAAAGTGTTTTTACAAACTTGTTATGATCCATAACACTATTTTAATTGCTAGGGTTGCAATTGAAAAAAAAAGAAAAATATTTTTGCTCAAACATTATATTCTAATGGGGGAGGTGGCATATATAGGAAAGTGATGGCAATCATTGGGAATTTTAGTAACAAAAAGCTGTAGAGATGATCCATAGGACAGTATATTGACATATTTTCCTAGAATCTTTTCCAAAGCTACTGGTTTGATTATTGTGACCATAGCAAGAATTGGAAAGTGATAGTGTGTGTGTGGGGGGGAGAAAGTGATTGTGAGGACCACAAATATTTAATATGGCAGGCAAATGATCTGAGAGCATGGATGGATGAATGAGATGTAAAAAATTGAAGTGTGGGGCTAGTTAACTATAGTCAAATAAAAGGGGTGATTTCCACATAGTAACAATACAGAAGTTCCAGAGACCCCAAAGGCAAGTGAATTATATTCTAGGAATTGGGGGCATGGAATATGGAGGTCCAGCTGGAGTCCCAGTGTGGAGGGTGCTAGTTAATCCTGGAGAAGTCACTTAACCTTGTTTTCCTCCGTTTCCTCATCTGTAAAATGACCTGGAGAAGAAAATGGCAAACAAGTCCAGTATCTCTGTCAAGAAAAATACAGATGGGTCATGGAGAGTTGGATATGACTGAAAAACAACTTAATAATAAAATATAAAAAAATAAGGTGTATATTTATTTCAATGAGAAGCTTGTGTTCCTTAATAGCACTGAACTATTTCTATAAGAATCTATTGGGCTTTCTTAATGTTCAGCTCTGCATCCAATTGCAGTACCTGTCTAAATATAAATGTGTTGCTATTAGTCTGTATATAAATCTGGATCATAGATATTCTTTATCCCCTTGGTTTAGGTCACATACTTGAGTTATTGTAGATCTTCTTTATGAAACTCTCAAGTGTTAGGGCTTGATGCAATCAACACAATGTCACCTACAAAAGGAACATCAGAGGATCTCATCTTCTATAGGGACTCTCTATTTGGACTCTGTATAGGACTCCATGATAATAACAAATATCTTTGGTCTACTCTTGTTTCATAAATTCTCTATTAAATCATGCCCCAGGAATTATTTAATGGTGGTACAATCCAACTATCATTGGCTTGGTTTTGTCCCCAGCTATAGTATTGACTTGGCCCATAGTCTTTTCCCTCTACTATGAGCCAATGTTATTTCCCAAACTTCTCAATAATTATAGCTGCATAAAAGTGGAATGCATTGTCTTAGGAAATATGTACTCTTTCATTTGGATTCTGCAAGGACAAAACAGATAAGCAATGTTTTGGAAGCTTTAAGTTCTCTTTTAAATCTGACACTTTATAATGGATTGAAATAATATTTCCTAAATAATCAAAAGTATATTCTTCAGGGTAAGATAGGCAGGAAAAGAATGCCTTTTGTTTAAAAGAAAAATAGGTTATGTATTTGTCCCAGTCATCAATTGCTTTTGAGGACTATGGTTTCCTAACTATTGATTGTGCAAATTAAATAATGTGAAATGTGACAATTCATCCAACTTGACACTGAGGAAATGTTTTTCTTTAAGAGACTGCTTTTACTCAATATGTCTTCTAGTCTTAGCAAAACTGTCCACACTTTGCAAAGGGATTCCTTTTTGCAAAATAAACCTGAATCCTGGGGGGGGGGAGTGGGAGGACCTTAGGGAGGATTCTGTGAATAGGAATACCTTAAAGAAATAATAGATGAAGAAAGAAATGGAAAGCATGGTTCTATTACTGTAAGTCTGGTTGGCATAAGCATATTCTAAATTTCATCTATCTGGGGCTCTCATATATAGGATATGTAGACATTAAGCAATGCCCCATAGTAATACTCTTAACAATTATGATTCAGAAACCTACTCATGTAGCCTCTGGATAAGATCATAGATTTACAGATGTATGGAACCATAGAAGCCATTAAGTCCAATACCCTCATTTTGCAGATGAGAAATCCAACACTGAGAAAGGTTAGGTGATTTCTTATGGTCACACAACTAGTAGGTGTCTTATGAAGGATATGAACTCAGGTCTCCTAAACCCAAGCTATATATTGTGTTACTTAGCTGCCTCATAATATATATGATGAGGAGGAAAAAGGACCTGGAATTCTTCTAACAGTATTATTGTTCTGTTTGTGGGGACTGTAAGAAATATGACTTGTAAATAATAAGGATTAGAAATGGAGCTTGTTTTGTGAGAATGAATTTATAAACTTTGTGTCAAATGGAACTAATAGGAAAGAATAATCCCCTTTCTGTTCACGTGGCTGTTTACCAGAATCTCAAGCTTTAATGGATAACATCCATATATACCTAATAACTTTAAGGCCCTTTGATGTCTTTGCCAGTACCTAGTTCTCTATTAAACCAGAAGACTCTGTCAGTTCTTCAGTGTATGTGAACCTTTTTGGTTTAGTCCTGAATCCCTTGTGGTGTTTTCTTATACAAATGGGGTGATTTTCTCTCTCTTTTTAAAAATCTATTATGGTTGTATCTCTAGCAATAAAAATAGGAACATTTAGTGAATTGATAGAATTAATATTGAACAGAAGATGATCATATTGATTAATACTGAAAGGTGAAGAGGGAGGGAGTAAATGTGTCTGGAAGATAGGTAAGTAGACAAATGGAGAAAAATGTTAATCTTTATATGACATTTTGTAAACTTAAGAGGCAGCTGGTACAATTAGAAAAGAGATGGCCTCGGAATTTGGATTCAGATTCCTCCATTTGTCATTTTTCATCTAGGGTAAGTCACTTAAACTTTCCATTTCCCAGAAAATTCTCTAGAGCTATGTAATGAGCTGCTGGTGCATCCATAGAACAACTGCCATGACACAACTCCATTGGGGAGAGACTAAGGAGCTTTCTTCTTGGAGAATTGTGACTACATCTAAATAAATATCTTTGGAGAGAATGTGAGGCATACATCAACATAGGAATGCTCCTTTTGTAGCCATTGTGCCCCTTATGAGACTGCCTACAAGTGAGATGGGTATAAACTACAAAGTATGAATAATCTGTTGACTATAGAAGTTGTGAAAGAAGTTGGAAGTGGTTCCATCATTAACCTTCTTTGGAGATTTTAAAGGAAGATTTAGAAAGCTAATTTTCTGATATGGTTTGAATTCAAGGCATGAGATTCTGAACTGCTGTTTTGTTTTTTACTTACACGATACCTTCAAAGGAATAAATTTGTCAGTTCTTCTTGGGTAAAATTTTGTGACAAACAGGGAATTTCAAAATTCTTATTCAAGATTTTTTGGCTGGTTCAATCTTCAAATATCTTGACATAATCAACAATATTGCAATGGCAGTAGAAAAGGACTTTATTGTTGGACCAGTGTTTATCATCTGAGTGTTTAGATTGAAACAAGTTCCAAATGAATTTCACAAAAAACATGGAAATTGAAATTAGACATGATTCTCTTAAATAATTGCTACCTTATTTGCATATTTATTTGCAGAGATTGCCATGAACTTATTTTTTGCTTTGAGTGGCAAGTCATTTAAGTACATATCTACTTCAATGAGTATATCCTTCAATAGGGCTGCAATAATGTTTGCCACAGCAAGTTTTCTTGAATCTTTACGTTTTTCCCCTTTCTTTTTTGGGTATTTTCCAATCTACTTAGGATTCCCTTATCTCATAATCAGTTAACATTTTCCTTTTAATTTACTCCTCATGTTCTGGAAGATTGTTCCTAAATGGAGAAAACTTGTAAGTATATAGCATAATGTCCTTTCTTGCAATGTAAATGGTATAAATGACAATGGGAATAGCTATACATTTTTGCATTCTTATGTGACCCATAATTTTTAACATTTTTCTTAAAGTCAAGTGTTCATTAAAACTTTAATGGCTCTGAAGAGATTGGTGGCAATCATTTCATCAGTTGAAATACAATTTATATGTATGTGTGTATATTTATCTATCTTTTTGAGTCAAGAGGGACAGCTGAATATACATACTACGCTACTGGAAACTGTGCCTATATTCAGTTCAACCCAGTTCTACTATTTGTGCCACTCATGACAAATTCCATCATTAAAGCAAACTAATACTCTTGACTTTGGACTCAACCTTTTGCTAAAAGCATAGTTGAACCAAGTAGAGTAAATGAAATGTGATTTTTAAAAAGTTTTTAAGAAAAGTTTTATAACAAGTCCCAAGAATAATCAATGGAATCCATCTGACTGAAGAGGGCAGTGGTGTCTAGTGTGATACAATGCAATCCCACAATTTACAATTTAATACTGTTTGTTTCATATTAGATTTCCCTTGGTGGGTAATCTAAAAGTCTTCCATTACTGTTTTATCAATGCTTTATACAATTACACTTTAGAAATGGTACTTTGTAGGAAATATCAGAGGCTCAACTACTGATGCATCAGAATGTTCTTTAAATTAACTGGAAAGCCTTTTGAAACACTGAAGATCTTCTCATTTGGCCCTAGCTCCTCACTTCATAGACTTTCAACTTTAATTTTATTTTTTTAAAATAATGCTGCTAGTATTTAATCAGATTTAGCAGTAAGCAAAGTGTCAGACAAAAAAATAACTAATTTTGAGAGGGATAAAAGAAGTACATTTCTAACAGCAATACTCTTATGAAAAAGATTTATGTAAAACCAATCTGTGCAAAGAGAGGAGCTATAAACTCTGAATTCCAAAAGTCTACTTAGAAAAATGAACTTTTACACTGTTAGAGTGAATAAATGTGGCAATAAGAGAAAAAGGAAATTGAAAATTGGCAATAAGATTATTTTACATTAAAGTAAAATCCAGACCCCAACCAGTTGATAATATAATCTGGGGGTGGGAGTGGCAGGAATTGGGTGGAACAGTCTGTCTTTTTGATCCTTGGGTAAGACAGAATTTCAGCCTCTCCATCTATTTATTTCTAGAGGAACTGACCTAACTTTCCTCTCCAAGTACTTAGAGGCCCCTTACCCTCCCTAAATTGGTACCAGATCTTGCTCTTGCCCATTTACTAGGGTAGGTGTTGAGTGGAACCTCCCCCCACCCCCACCATGTGGGAGTAGATAGGACTATGATTTTCATTTAGGATGATTTTGGTCAGGTGGGGTAAAACAATCCCGAGGGAAGAGTTTTATGGAACTGAAACTGATGAATGCATTAATCCTATGAATTAACCCAGTTCAAATGGTCTAGTGAAAAGAATCCTCCAAGAAAAGCTAACTTTAGGGGTTTTGTAAAACTTAGTACAGTCTTTCACTTATCCTGTGTTTTGTGTCTCATCACAATGGAAATATCTCTTTCCCTCATCTGCTTCCAAGGGCTTTAAAGGAGAATTGGACCCAAGAAGGGAGGCCTATATCTCCCTAATATGAGGACCAGAGAGGCACAAATGATGCTGGGAAATAAATACATATGTGAATGTTTTCTTTTCCCCCTGGTAGAAACAGACTTTAGTTGATGGGAAGGGAAAGATCCTATGTATAATAGGGGTTGAAGGCTAGTGACTGTTTGGCAAAATTCTAAAATCTGTTTTTCTTCATTGCCCTCTGTTCCTCTCCCTGGTCTTTTCAACTCTGCCTAACTGTCAGCTCTGATCTTCTTTTCTTCTGGTGTGATGTTTTCTTTCTGGTGTCATTCCTTTCAGAGAAGGATTTGGTATCTGTTTGCACCATCTTGGTGAGCAAGTATCATGTTTTTCAAAGCTATTTCCATTTTTAACCTTGAATAAGTATCTAATAAATAAATGGGTAAACCTTTTCTATGCATCTACTGGGTATAGATCATTGGGTATAATACACTGGGAAAGTAACAAAGATGATGAAAAAAATAATTAGTCCTCTCATGAAATTTATGACCAATCTATTGACAAACAATTAAGCACCTACTTACTGCGTGCCCAGTGCTGCCTTAGGTACTAGAAATGCTTGTGGACCAACTGACTGACTGGGACTACAAAAGCAAAAAGGAAGTAGGCCCTACCTTCAAGGAACTTGCATTGTATCCAGGAGAAATCTTGTACATGATAAATATATAAAAGTATGTGTCAAATGAATACAGGGTAATTTGGGGAAAGAGGGCATTAGCAACTGGTGGGAGATCAAGAAAGACTTCAGGCTGAAAGTCGCCTATCTAATAAAGTCACAACTCACATTATTTTCTTCTTCCCAAAATGACAGGCTTTTCTTCTCCTTAAAAGAAATTCAGATATTTGCAGAGGATGTTTTCTTGGGTTCTTTTGAAATCATATCATTAAGATATTCCTTCCTGGAATGCAGGAGGAATCCACTAATTTTAAGTTAGAAGTCTAGCTAAAGACTTGGATCTATCTATCTATCTATCTATCTATCTATCTATCTATCTATCTATCTATCTATCTATCTAGCTATCTAGCTATCATCTATCTATCTAATCTATCTACCTATCTTCATAACTCAATGTCTTTATTTGTAAAATGATCTTTGAATTCTTCTATGATTTTATGAAACCTATTGAGTTAATTCATTTTCCCCTGGTGGAAATAATTTAAGACTTTATTAGATACATTTTCTTTAAACTGTGTGATAATGAAAAAGAATGCAATATTTTTAGCTTTATTTTTCATGGTGTTTTGTATTCGGCGGGGGGTGGGGGGGGGAGGTCCTGTGTTTTATTTCACAATATGGCTAATATAGAAATATATTTTGTATGACTACACAGGCAAATCTATATAAAATTGCTTGCCTTCTTATGAGGGGGCAGAGGAGGGAGGGTGGAAGAGAATTTGGGAATAAAAATAAAAAAACTAATTTAAAAAATACATATAATTAGAAAAAAATTAAAATGAAAATTTAAAATGACTACCTGTTATTTAGTCATTTTCAGTCATGTCCAATTCTTTGTGACCCTTTTGGGGGTGTTCTTGGCAAAGATACTAGAGTGCCATTTGCCATTTCTTTTCCAGTTCATTTCACAGATGGGGAAATTGAGGCGGACAGGTTTAAGGTACTGAGTCTGGATTTTAATTTAGGTTTTCGTGACTACAGGCCCAGGTATCTTATTTACTGTGCCACCTAGCTGCCCCTAAAAATAACTATGGAATTCTTAGCTGGCAATTGAGTTGGCCTTTCCCTAGTTAAAACATTCAATTTTATCTGAACATTTTGTTTACTAGATACATTTATTCTTAAGACCTATCCAAATTGGTAAAAATCAAAATTAAAGTGAAGTAAAACAAATCTTTTTTAAAAATTGTGAATTCATGAAATATTTCTGATACATTGACAGAGTTTAAGACTTTTTTTGACAATGGATGGGAATTTTAGATTATGTAGAGTTGATCCTCATTCTGCTTTTGTAAAAAAAAAATAAGAAAGAGAGGAGAAAGAGAAAGAGAGAGAATGACTAGCAGTAGCTGACAGCTATCTGTGCATTTCAGTTTAGAAGTTAACTCCAATTTACAATTCTTAGGGTAGCAAAAGATAAGGTTGAATAAGCCATTTGATAAACCATAAGGTTATAGTTAGGCATCTTCCACATTTCTCTCTCTAGTTTGCTCCACACTAGCTGCTTTAATCCTTAAGGATGACCTCCACTCTATGACCTACTCTCTGATTTGTGTGTCCCTGACTGAAATTGCCAAAGCCTGAGAAGGCTTGGCCATATTTCTTACTTCACTTTGAATTTATATTCTAGCTTGACTGGTCTCCATATTGTTTGGTTTACCCCCTCTTGGGAGCTCTTCCTCCACTTCCACCACTCTTTCCTTTTCCTATTTATGTTTTATCTTCCTTAATTAGAGTGAAAATTCCTTGAGAATAGGGACTGTCTTATTTTTTTTTTATTTTTGTACTTTCAGTGCTTAGCACAATGCCTGGGACATGGTAAACACTTAAAAAACTTTCTCTCTCTCTCTCTCTCTCTCTCTCTCTCTCTCTCTCTCTCTCTCTCTCTCTCTCTCTCTGTCTCTCTGTCTCACTCTCTTCTACCTATTTGTGTATCTGTCTTTCTTCTATTATCAACCAGAAAATTTGAACTAATTTAATATAACTTTATAAATGGTGATTACATAAGTTTTTGGTAATTTTTTTGGACTTTTCTTAAAATTGGATTCTAAGACAACATCTGAAAAGAATTAAAAGAAGGCAGAAGTGATGTTAATTCATTATATTTAGCTTTATTATATGCTGTATATAGACTGATATGATATTCCAGAGTTTTATAAGGAGTATCATTTAAATAAAGCAAATCTAGTATGCTATATTTGTGCAAGCCAAAAAAGGATAAAAAAAAGAAATATCACATTGGGTAGATTATGCTAAAAGAAACATTGATTTAATAAAACTGTATGCCGCTCATAGAAATTATGTTTTCTTTTCCCCCAGTTTCACATTGACCTAACACATATAGAGAATGCTATGCTTGTTGGGATTCATGTTTAGGAAAGACTTTATAGAAGATCTACTGTGGAGGGGAAAGAGGTGCCAGTTCATGAAACTGCTACAGATTCACTTCCTTGCAGGTCATTTGATATGAATACCGCTTTGGAGAGAACAGAATGGGATGATTAAGAAATAAAGAATGTGCTCAGTGTGTTTCTTAGAGAAACATGGAAGATGATGAGGGATCCCAGAAGCTGCACTAAAAAAGTGGCATAAAGCAGGCATATTTCCAGAAAAAGATGTAATGTCCATCCCCTAGCTTACATAAATATGTCTAATTAAGCACCATTGCTTTCTGAAGAATCATATACCCCTGAAATTGGATTTTGTTGAACTCCCTGCAGTGTAGATTTTTATATATGAAGTACTGTGACTGGCAAATGAGAGAGATGGTGGATAGAGAAAATGGTATAACAAAATTGAGACTTAAGAAGCCATGTTTACATTAAAATAACACATGCAAAAACAAGTACATTGCTCTCTTAAGGCTTCTAAATCTAAATAGTTCACATCTGAAAAATTCTGAAGGCTTCAGGTGGTATTTCCTAGATGCAAGGAACACATTCATCTATACCATTGAGATAAATTTTATTTTTTTATTTTCTGAGCAAAGGGAAAATGTTTTTCTTTAGCTTTGGTTACATATGGAAGTGAATAGAAACATCCATTTGTTCCATTCCTATTTTCTCTCTCTAACTCTGCTCTTTGAGCTACTTAGTAATATTAAGGATATGCCTCTCTAGACATGATGAAAAGGAAAGATTCATTCTTTTACCAGCTTTTCTAGAATGCCCTTAGTATTATGTGGACACCAGAGAATCAGACTTTCTGTTCCTCCTCCAGGTTTTATATTGAGTCCTTGACCATGGATATATTAGGACAAAACATTTATATGGAATTACTTTGTAGGAAGTCACTGTTAAACACTTTGGGGTTTATGACTGTGGCTATTGTATTTATGGCAACAAACAGATGTTTAGGGAATGGTAGTTGATGAGGAGTAAATTTCAAATCAAATAATAGTTTACTTGGAAATGAATTTAAAATACCAGTTCTCCTCATGGCCTCATACAGCGATTCATAGTTAAAAACACTTTTTAACTCTGACTTGAAAGTATAAGACTTTGTTAATTTCCCAACCTCCTCAGTGCTCTCAAGATAAGTGAATAGGCTGCTTATTCTTTATTTGAAAAGTTTCCCCCTTCATTATTACTACTTTGAAAACCTCTTTATAAATTTCTCATTTTGTCATCTCAAAAATCCTGGGACAAAGTCATCTTACAGATGAGAAGATGAGGCAAAGAGAAGTTTAGTAAGCTGCCCAGATTCACACAGCTATTGAGTGGCTGAGGTAGAGTTTGAAATCAGATTTTCCTAATGCCAGCACCACTTAGCTATCTCTGATTGTGCAGGGTCTGATTAATTTCATTGCTTCCTCAAATTCTATTTCTAACTGACCCCAGGACAGCTTATATTTCACACTCCATCCAACTTTCTGCTTGGGCCATCTTGACACCTGCCATACCACTGCCTGATTTCTGCCTACCTGAACTTGTACCCTCTAGACCTGATCTCCAAAAAGCATGCTTCTATTCCATGGGTGAATTAATCGAATTAACTCAGGAGATCTCATCCAGAGGCTAATCTACCATGATCACAAGCTGACCTTGAGAGCTCCAGACCATGTTGTGTTTTATTTCCCATTCATTCACCCTGCTGCAATTACCTCTCGTACCCCTGCTTTCTTGTTAAGTTCAGAAATGAAATCAATTCTACTATTGCTTCTAATAAGGGGATTGTTGGTTGCTTCGTCTATGGATCAGCTCCAGACCTCTGCAACTCTCCCCAATAAAATTCAGTTCCTTGGCCGACACTCCTCTTTATGTATTGGTTTCACTACTAAAATGGAAGATCCTTGAGATCAGATCCTGTCTCACTTTCTTATTGGCATTCCTAAACAGGCCTGACCAGAATAAATGCTTAACACATGCTTATTTATTTCCTTTTTTACAGTCATACTGCCTGTTTGCATTTACTTTTCCAAGGCTCTTCAGTGCTTCTGCTCCCCACCCCCATTCTCCATTCTCAACAGTCTCTTGTCTCTCTTTGTACAATCTCCATTTTTCTTATTAAGAGACCACCTAATGAGCTTGCTCTCGAAGCTCAGCAATGCCTCTTATTAGTCAGTCAAGTTGTAACCAAAACTAACTTTAGTCATAAGCTCTTTTTTCTTTTCCTCCATTAGTTCCAACTTAAGGTAGATTTGCAATAATAGAGAAATCCTCTCTTAAAGAAGAATAGAATATGAATCCCAGAGCCCAATTTCATGCTCTTATCCCTTTTGCTTTTGTAGCCATTGATTTTGCATCATGTCACATATCTACACATTGCCTGAAAAATATCATTTGAAGTTTTAGCAGGAAGAATATGTTTTGGTCTTCCAGCAGGCATCCCTCCAAAAGACAACAGAATCATTGAGAAACTGTGAGGTTCCCTGGGGAATAGTATGCCCACAGAAATGGCCTTTGGATATTCAGATACACTCTATGAACCCAGTCAATGTATTATATGCCCTGGAGTGCAAAGAAATACTTAGAGCTACAGGCAGTATTTCACATGGAGAGCCATTGTAAAGTTGGTTATTGTTTTGTTTTTAGACTTTTTCCCCCTGGAGTAAAATGTTCAATCTCCATTGATAAACAACACTGCAATTTTTTGGTATTACTTGGAAAACTCTCAGGGTGTACTGTAATTTCTTATGAAACACAGACCTGCAGCCCAAATAACACACAATAAATTTGGTGTGAAAATAGGAATGGAATTGCAACGTCCAAGGTTTTTCTTTAATGTTCTTTGCAAGAAACACCTCATTTCATTGCCTTTTGGGGAGATATTTCTTTTCCAGTTATCTTTTGCTATCGTTTGCACTGTCTTCTTATCAGTCCTGGTGAGTATCATGATAGCACTAGGAAATATACAGGGGTACCTGTGTCCCTGTTTCTGTTTGTTTGTTTTGCTTTTGGGAGGGGGGAAGGCAGGGTGATTGGGGTTGTGACTTGCTCAAAGTCACACGGCTAGTTTTTTATGGTAAGTGTCTGAGGCCACATTTGAACTCAGGTCTTCCTCCTGACTCTAGGGCCGGTGCTGTATTCACTGTGCCACCTAGCCACCCTATTTTTGTTTGTTTTTACTGGTAGTTCGGTGAAAGAAGAGATGTCCATGTGGGAAAAAAGTGACAAATGATGGAAAAATAGGAAATGATAACTACTTTATACATATGGTAATTGAAGGCTTGTGAGAATAATTCAAATTTCTATAGCAACTTAAGGTTTCTAAAATGATTTCCTTGTAACAGCCCTGTTGGGGTTGATATTACAAGTTTTATTGAGTCTATTTAAAGGGGAGAAAATGGAGGAACAGAGAAGTTAAGTGCTTTGCTCATGATCACAAAATGAGCAGATGTTAGAAATGACATTCAGATGTAAGCTTCTCCTGACTCTGTACCCAGCACTGTTTCACATTAAATTATTCTGCCTCACAACAACATTATAAAATAGGTACTTAAGTCAATCTATGATCTCATTAGTGTGTAC
The DNA here is from genome assembly GCF_028583685.1 of Petaurus breviceps papuanus. NCBI lineage: Eukaryota > Metazoa > Chordata > Mammalia > Diprotodontia > Petauridae > Petaurus > Petaurus breviceps. The sequence continues at coordinate 39,116,674 of NW_027185764.1, read as the reverse complement.
TCCCTCCACCAATGGGGATCGTAACTTATCCATGCCTGCCCATCTGGTAGGATTTTGCACAGACTCTTAAATTTACAGAAAGGTGGAAGGGACTGAGGGACACCCAACATGATGGGGGTCTTTCTTACTGTCTCTTGATATAAAAAAGAATGCCTGTACATCGTTTGCTACTTTTTCTCAATGTGTTAAGAGGTCAATTTGTTTTCTGATTGATATACCTGTTTTTGTAACTCTTTATATGTGATGTGCTGTAGCCTGCTCACACACACCATATATCTCTCTTGGCTCCGAGTAATATGCATCTGTAATTCTTCAGTGATTGTAGTTTTCTGTACCTCGCAGTCATATAGTAACAGTGATAGAATATTGGTATTAAAATGGTGGGGCATCTAAATAACACTGTGGATAGTGCACCGGGCCTGGAGTAAGGAAGATCTGAGTTCAAATATGGCCTCAGACTCTTACTTGTATAACCCTGGGCAAGTCATTTAACTATTTGCCTCAGTTTCCTCATCTGCAAAATGAGTTAGAGAAGGAAATGGAAAACCACTCCAGTATATTTTCCAAGGAAATTTCAAATGAGTACACAGTGAGTTGGACAAGAATCAAAACAACTAAACAACATCACTAAAAAGATAGGTTTTTGTTTTAGACAGAGAGTAGAAATACTATCACCCTTTCACATACAAGGAAACTTAGAGTGTTGAAGAGACTCTGGGAGGTATCAAGTTCAGGGCTCAAAAGTAAGATTCTGATGTTGACTAAAATGCTTTCTTGACTGTTTGGTTATATTACATATTGTAGATGAACACAAAATAAATGTCATCACTGAATACTACATTCTGGGCTACTCTGGAAGGCTTTCCCACAGTAATTTTGGTTGAGATGAATGTATCTGTGTTGGGGTTAGGAAGAGAAGTGCTGGGTTGTTGTTTCCTAATTTTCCTAAGTGAACCAATGATCCAGCTAAAATGTTGTAACACAGATACAAGCAGATTTTCTACTTGGAGTATATTTTATCACAAACTCCTAACAACAGTCCATAGTCTGACATTTTACTAAGAAAGTCATAAACCTTTCTTGGGTATGTTGATTCTAGCTAATAAAAGAAAATGATAGCCACTCTTCTTGTTCTTATTAGGAAAATGGAGCCTGCAATCAATATAGAGGTAGGACTATGACATAGTAAAATGAGGTCTCCTCTGATGAATGATCATCTGGGTGGTCTATTACTTCCTTTTTATCACATGGGTATAGCCTGTATCTTAACTTCTCTAGGCCAAATTGGTATTTGATTTTTTAGCATTAATGGCAGAGCTGATGAAATAAGTTTCTGGGCTATATAAAAGAAGATTATATATCTGCAATTAATTTAGTTTTCAGAAAGAGAAAGAGGTGTTTAATTTAGACCATTATCTATACATTTTAAATTTCAGGTACCTAAAGAACATTTGAAAATGTATGTATATTTTCAGATAATTTTATGAGTAAACAAATGCCCATGAGTGGTAACTTTCTTTTTTTTTCTAAGTTTTTGCTTTTTTTTTTTTGGAGGAGAGGGCAGGGCAATTGGGGTTTACTGATTTGCCCAAGGTCACATGACTAGTAATTGTTAAATGTCTGAGCCCAAATTTGAACTGAGGTCTTCCTGACTCCAGAGCTGGTGCTCTACTCATTGTGCCACCTAGCTGCCCCCAAGTGGTAACTTTCAATGCATATAAAATGTACAGTAAAGTAAAACTTAACATCCATTTAAGAGACCCATGACTATAACTCTCCTTTAAAAGTACCCCTAGGTACAATCAGAAGTATGCTACCTTTAACAGAAACACTTTAGCAAGAGCAATATGTGCTCTACTGCAGGGCTGACAGTGGATAGATTTCTGGCATTAAAAACTGTCTTTTTCTTTCCAAGTAAGTAATTCAGTTTGATTATAGAGGGTCAAAGGACTTTAATTTAGCAAAATATAAAAACAATTTTATTTTAATATGATTTAATTTAATCAAAGTAAATTAACTGAATCTACTAAGTCAGTCAAATAAACAGGATGTTTTAGGACTGATGGCAAGAAAACTTGAATTTATGATTTCACATTCACAGAACATGGCTTTAGAGAAATAAATTCAAAATATGGGTATGTATTTGTCCCCTCTGAAATTTATTTACACTGGAATCACTTTGGAGTTTATCATTAGATACATTTTCCTGAAAGATATTGCTGAATTTAAAAAAATTATTACATTTAACAAGATTAAAAAAATAAATCCTTGCAAAAATTTTACTTAAAAATAATCAAAAGTAAACATAAGATGTACTTTCCTAGTGTTTTCCCCACTAGTCAACATTATACTAATTTATATACATTTATACAAAATACCTTGCTGAATGAATAAACCACAGAGCTTTGAGTATTTTTAGCAACATGGAATACACAGCTTTTGAAGGTGTGAATCTTTTTTCTTCTTACCAATAGAACAGATTCATGGTTTTAAAATATGAATGCTTTACCTCTGAGATTCAATTTCTTTTTATTTATATACCTGTTTTAAAAGTTATTTTTAGAAATACCATGAGAAGATCATAATTACATATTTTGAGAATTAGTATTAATCATAAATACTTCAACATTCTATTGTACCTCTCAAAATAATCAATCTAGGTTTGTTGTAGTTCTGATTTAAAACTAAGGGTTTGACTAATTTACTTCTGATATCCCTGTGATTCGAGAATTTCAAAGAAATTTGTAAACTTTATTTTTTTCCATCTCCCCAGTGGGATAAATAAGATCCATGGTATAAGAGATCTGTGATAATAAGACATCAGTGAGGGAAAAAGACCAGTGTAAAACAACTTAAGTTATTATTAAGTGTATTGGTTTAGTAAAAAAAAACATATTCTGGGAGAGGATAGAAGCAACTTTGATTCAGAGATCCAATATGAAATGAATTCTCCACTCAACTTCTCCATTAACTTTATTGCATAAAACTGTCCCAAAGGCCTAGAAGGAGGTAATGAAATTATCTTTGGTAATTATTATCCAGAAAAGTTCTTGAGTAGGATTCATAGCTACACCTCATTGATTTGGCCACAATAAAGGTAAAAAACTTATACAACCAAGCACAAATGTGATTGAATTAACTCATTTTATTGATTTACTAATTGATGATTAAATTGTTCCATGTAGAGACAGAATGAACTGATAGAATGAAAATGTTTCTTTTGTTCATTCCACAGGAAAAAAAAATAAAGACTGGTCCTGAACTCTTTCTGTCTCTGTATTTTTTGTCTTATAGACTGAAGGATTTTTGGCAGATGAGTTGTATGACCACAGAAGGTTAGAGATGAAAGTTGTAGATATAATATAGAAAAGTATAATTCCATTTTGACACAACATTCCATGTATTAAAAGTGAGTTTGGTCTTACATGATGAAAACATGCTCACAAATACTCTATTCTATTACGTTGACCTTGAATTTTTTTTGTAGATTCAAAAACTTATTTTGAAATTTCTCTACACCATGTTAAACTGAAGCATCACTGTCACCCTTTCATTCTTTCTACCCTTCTTTCTTGGCCTCTACCATCAAACCAGATAGTCTAATATTCTTCAGTAATTCTTTGCAGGATCTGCTGATATTCCAAGTTTAGTTTCTATGAAAGAAAAAAATGCTAGTCCCGTTTATATGGACATTAATGTGCGAAGCAAATTTCCCAAATTTTCTTGCTTAGGTATATATATATAGATATAGTTTGGGGGAGATGAAATCCTGTCTCAGTGTCAGTGCCAAAGAAAGAAACTTCTCTCTTCCTCAAAGTTATAAATAAGATATTTATTTTCTCTTACCATTCTATTACTGGAAATATTGCCATAATATATTCAACATTCATGGTGGAGGATATAAAAGTAACTACTCTGAAGTTATCTACACATTTATTGCAAAGCCACCCTAATTTAGGCTTATGGAAAATAAAGAAGGGTAATTTTACTATAAACATTAGTTTATTATTTGGTTTTATTTCTTTTATTTTTTTTCACCTTTTTCCCTCAACATACAGGGAGAACATTAACTACCAGGAATCAGTCTATTATAGCAAAATTTACATACCAAGGTTTCTTACGGCTTGTACATGCCAAGCAAATAAATGTATAGCATGAATTAACAAGCATTCTGCACCTGGATTCTCTCAGCAGAGTACTCAAAATAATTCTTCACTTAGTGTGAGCATAGTGGCGTTTCTGTCATAATACCTAATATTAATAAGATAAATTGTATATGTTAAAGTTAAGTCAAGAAGGTTCAGAACACTTAGGACTCTAATGCTGCACTATCTTAAACTGAGGACTCACAGGTAAGACTCCATTCAAGATTATGGATTTGTTGAGAAGAAAAAGGACAAACAGTGTAGTACTGTGTCATAAAAGAATGCACTATATGAATGACAGGAGATGAATTGCTAAAGAATGAATTGTTGTCAGCACTGACCTTAAATTAGCTCCCCTGGCAGTGATTGGTGAAGACTTCAATGCCTTATACCTCACCTAAATCTTGAGAAGAGAATCTGAGATTTAAGTTCTTCTATGAGATGGATTCTGCATGGAATAGGAATCCTCAAATGTCTGAAACTTCTAGAGTTTCACACTATATAGGAATTAGGAATTTGGTGATATAAACAATATTTAATGGGTCTGACATGAAAGAAAATGAATACTGGTTCCTGTCTTAATTACAGCATGTTAATCCATAACATTAAAAATAACTTAAAAGAAATGTTCAGCTGTGTAACCCTCAAAGTATAGATCTGTAGGATTTCTAAAGACAAAAAAAAATCTTAACAGGATTGGGAATCTTGTTTGCACATTTTATGTTTGAAGATACATATGACAAACCTTATGTAATATTTTGCATTTTGTTAGGGAAAAACAGGTTTTGAGACAGACTATGTGAATTATAATATCAAAGTGCCTGGAGATTGAGGTTGAGAAACAGAACACCTTTTACAGTCTAGGCCAGAAATGTACACCAGCCTTCCTGTGGTACAAGGACCTCCTTGTTAGAGGGTACAGATGCTTGTTTTAGAGCAGCAGCTGCCAGGAGCTTACTGGAGAAATTTAATGTTTGATATTCTGTGCATTTATCTGGAGGAGGACAAGTCATGTCAAATTATTGAATATTACATGTTTTTTTCTTGTTTGGAAAGCTACAAATAAAAAGGCAACACGTTTCAGAAATCATTTTGAGTTATAATTATAAACGGTGTGTGTGCAAAATTAGGCAGTTAGGCGTCAATCTAGCTGGTAAAGTGTAGTAAATAGGCTGAGGAAGACCTGAATTCAAAATTGACATCAAAAACTTTAACTACATCACAGTGGGAAAATCACTTATCCTCTGTCTACTTCAGTTCTTTGTATATAAAATGGGGATAATAATAGCAACCATCTCCCAGGTTGTTGTAAGGATCAAATGAGATATTTATAAAGTATTTTACAAACCTTAAAATATTATATAAATGCCAGCTATTAGAATTATTTGAAGTAGACAATTTTCTTGCTTTGGGGCATATTAAGAGTCTTACTTGAGTTTGTCTTAAAAATAAACTGTTAGGGGCAGCTAGGTGGCGCAGTGAATAAAGCACCGGCCCCGGAATCAGGAGGACCCAAGTTCGGTTCCGCCTCAGACACTTAACACCCACACCCACACCCACACACAAAACTAGTTTTGTAAACTTGGGCAAGTTACTTAACCCCAATTACCCTCCAAAAAAAATAGATAAACCTTTAGAGGGTCTGTGTAGTTGAATTCTGTATTCCCAGCAAGTGCAATATAATTCATGTAGGAAGGCTTTAAAATAAAATCTTTTAGAGTCTACTTGTTCTGTTTTATATATATTTTGAATTGGGAATGTCTTTGATAATATGTAACCATTCTTACAGAGATTTTATAAAGATGAGAAGGTTGGCAAGTAGGTTGGTAGTTGTTAAAAATCCTCTTGGTCACCTAATATTATTGATGATTTTTTCTGTTCTTTAGATAGCTTGATTTCTTTGAAATATCTTGCAAATTGATCCCTAAGTGCCTTTATAAGAAATTTTCTTCAATGCCCCTAGGACCATAGCTTACATTATGGATATTTGGTTTCCCAAATAATTATAAGGAATTTCCCACCTAACTTTGGGCCAATTCTGATCTTGTTTTTCTCCCTAGAGTTTTAAATTTCACTCAAATCTATAGGGGATTGAAATTTGTTTATCCTCAGCAAAACGCTAATGCAGCTTTCAATTTTAGCACAGAAAGTTAAAAATGAATATGGAGACACTTTTCACCCCCCCCCCTTCCAACCCCTTGGGAAATGAGTTTGATGAGTTGCATGCAAGTGAATCAGAAACACAGGGATAAAATTCAGTTAAATAAACATACCTTTAAAATCTTAACAGGTTGTATGAAATATACGTGGCAGTAGAACTACTAGGAACTTTATTGGAAATTGAGTGATTGTGAATGGGTTCAAATATTGTTATGCTTTAGAAAGGGATAGTTAAGTTACCTGAATATGTAAATGGGAGCTTTAAGTACCCTTCCTGGTTTTGTCATTGACTAACTATGTGTCTTGCAAAATTATTGATTGAAAATGAATTGTAGGCACTATGAAATAGAGATAATAACATCATAGTTTTCTTTTACTGGATAGCATTAACATGGACAAGATGGTACAGTATTTGTAGAAATTTTATCTAGTATACCAAGTATGAAAAAGGTTGAGCCAACAACATTTTTCCTCCATAAACATTTGGTAAGGATTTCCAATGGAGAGCACTCACTAGAAGCCAGAGGTAATATTTTGATTATTCAAAATCTGTCTGATGGGCATACTCCCTTCAATAATGCCAAATACAACCCATACATTTTTTTCTTAACTAGTGTGACCCTTGCCTATGTCCTCCTACAAATTCTACAACAGGTTCATCTGATGTGTTTCATATTTTTTGATAATGAATGAATATCAATGGAGCCTCACATAAACATTATATTGGCTGCCCTTTACTTTAGAAACATTACCAGCATATGTTTTCTAGTCATACATATTTTTCATGATATTCTTTATGCTGCATCTTTTGTGCAATTTTTGGTTGGAAATACTTTGCAGTCTACTCATGCAAACAATGTATCTCTCTTTTGATTGTCTTCAATTTTAATTCTCTGGAGACTGTAATGGGACTTCAATACAAAACAAATGAGTTTGAAATTTGTTCAGGAAACAGTAGGTAGTCATTGAGGAATTTTTAGCAGAGGAGTGACATGACCAGAACTATGCATACTGAACGTATTCTTATTCCATATTCCTATTCCAATTCTGGAGCATTATGAAGGACAAATTTGAGGGATCAGAAAGTAGAGGTAGAAAAGCTGGTTAGGATACTATTATAATAGTTCTGGTAATTGAAGCCTGTACTAGGAGGATAGCAGTAGGAACAGAGAGAAAGGAATAGATTTTAAACATACTAAGGCAGTGGAACCATTAGGAATTATAAACTACGAATATTAGAATTGAGAGAGAGGAATAAGTCAGAGGAAAAGCTCGGTTGGCCATAGACATATATGCCATAGACTGATATAGAAAAGTTAGAAAGAGAGGAACATTTAAGAGAAGAAGAGAATAAGGTAGATTTTGGACATTGGGAAGAAGTGATCAAAGCATTTAAGAATGAAAAGTGTGTGTGGGGGGGTAGAGACCAGATGGCAGAGTAAAAGCAGGGACTTGCTTGAGCTCTCCTCCAAACCCTTCCAAATACCTGTAAAAGATCACTAAACAAATTCTAGAAGAGCAGAACCACAAAATGAAAGAGTGAAACAAATTTCCAGTCCAAGACATCCTGGAAGGTGGACAGGAAAGGTCTGTTGGATCGATCCGAGACAGGAGCATAGCCCAGCACGGGCCATGTAGGCAAAGACAAGGTCGAGCTGACCTCAAGGGCCTGAATCCCTGGCAGCTGTGGTGATTTACAAACTTCTCAATCCACGAACTCCAAAGACAACTTGGAAGGTCAGTGGGAAAGATGTGTCCAACCTGGGGAGAAAGGCACAAGGTCTGGCTACAGCACCAGGGAAGTGGCAGCAGCAGTGGCAGTGACTCAACCCACAGATGGTAGAGGGATCAAAAGGACAGATCAGAGGGGGATTGCAGGGATCTCTTTTGCTGGCACTGAGGCTGGATTCTCTTGCTTTGCCTTTACTTAAATCTGTGTTGAAAACCAGGGTGATGGTCCAGGGGTGAGGGTGAGCCCTGGCAGAGCATGTGGCAGTATTGGAGATGGAAGCCTTCTTAAAGTTCTAAGGCAGAAAAGAGTGTTTGTGGTCACTCACAGACCAGGAGAGGAGAAACACCTATCCTTTAAACATGTCACCTTAGAAGAGCTGACAAATTTCAGGTCTCTAGAAATATCTCTGAAAACAGCTGCACAAAACCCCTGAAACTTGGGACAGTATACTCCCCACATTGGAATCAAAGGCCTGCTTTTAAAAAGAGCTAAATAGTCAAGTAATTGTCTAGGAAAATGAGCAAACAATAGAAAAAAATTACACTCTAGAATCTTACTTTGGTGACAAGGAAGATCAAAACATACAACCAGAAGAAGACAGCAAAGCCAAAGCTCCTAAACCCAAAGCCTCCATGAAAAATACGAATTGGTTACAGGCCATGGAAGAGCTCAAAATGGATTTTGAAAATTAAATAAGAGAAATAGAAGAAGAATTGGAAAGAGAAATAAGAGTGATGCAAGAAAATCATTAAAAAACAAGTCAACAACATGCTAAAGGAGACCCTCAAAATACTGAAGAATATAACATCTTAAAAATAGATTAACCCAAGTGGCAAAAGAGATCCAAAAGAGCAATGAGGAGAAAAATGCCTTAAAAAGCAGAATGGATGAAATGGAAAAGAAGGTCCAAAAGCTCACTGAAGAAAATAATCCCTTAAAAGTGAGAATGGAACAAACAGAAACTAATGAATTTATGAGAAAACAAGAAATTATAAAACAAATCCAAAAGAATGAAAAAATAGAACACAATATTAACTATCTCATTGGAAACTGACCTGGAAAACAGATGTAGGAGAAATAATTTTAAAATTATTGGACTACCTGAAGACCATGATCAAAAAAGAGCCTAGACATCTGTTATGGGAACGTGAATTTAAGATCTTCCCTGCTCCTAGGCCCTTTGATGAGCTTAAGTGAACCTGGAGCCTGTGGCAGGAGGCTTGTTTTACAAGAGATACTTTGTATTTCTTGGCAGTGGGTCATCAGGGTTGTGACATTGTAATGCCAAGCAAAGGCAACTTCCCAAAGGTTCAAAATACCAGCATAGCTGCTCTCCATTTTATTCAGTGACAAATTAAGAACAGAGAAAATAAAAATACAGCATAATTCAAAATCCAGCATTCACCAAGTGTAATTCAACGAAGTACTACCCCACCCCTGGGAGTGCATTCATTTAGTCAATCACAAAACCCCTCTTCTCAAAGGAAGATTAGTTTCTAATCATAAGCAAAGTACATTCATTTGGTCAGTCACAGAGCACACACACACGCACAAGTCAAAAGTTCCCCACCCCTGGATCATAACTGAATAGGCCATCTACCCCAGAGTTAGAACAAGCTTAAGATATTGTCACAGCATTTAATACCTAAAGAGAGGTCTTTTCTTCATCTTGTTCCGAGGCAAGTTCTCAGCAATCTCTGTTCCTGGGGAGACAAAGCTTAACAAGGTCACAAGATACATTGCCAGGGTCCTCATTAATTCATTCTCTGTCTACAGAACGGTCCTTCTTCAGGGCTTCTAAACCAACAGAAAGGTTCTAGAACCTCTGCAACAACAGCACTGTCCTTCACCAGTGGACAGAATTCACTCTCTGCAGAACAGTCTCAGGAGCTCTGAACCAACAACAAGGTTCCAGGACCTCTGCAACAACAGAAATGTCCTTCACCAGTGGACAAATCCGGCAAAACAACATCAAAGCAGACAAAGTACTGGCACCACAGCCATGTCTCCTCAGTCCTTGGCAACTCTGGGTGGCAGCTCTCAAAAGTCCTGGACAGATTGAAATGGCCCTCAGCAATCCTCTCCGTCTCTCTCTACCTCCAAGATGCTGCTTCTGAAAAAAAATTCTTCTGCCTCTCTCTCTGCTTGTGCCTCTCTAAATTCATGTTACCAGCTGCTCCCAGTTCAGCCCTCTCTTTTCACATCAACAAGTCTATCCCACAAGTGGGATTCGAAAGCTCTGGGATTTAACATTCAGCCAAGCCAAAAGAGGGGATCTTTAAATTCCATTACTATTAAAGACATTCTCTGAGTGAGGAGGAAGCTATATAAACCCTTATGTGAGGCTTTGTTTTGGGGTTCCCTTTGAGAAGTGTTGTGTGATTTGACCAGACAAGACCGTGGGCATCCATTGAGCTTCATCCATTCCCCTGGGCTTTGAAAACCCATATGTTGATGCTTCCCTCTGGTAACTGACTAGGTATGGATGTAGTGGTGAAGACAGCTGGAGGCCTGTGTGCTTGATGCCTTTCTCTGTCTCCTTGTAACTTCTGCTTGTAACTTGTTTGTATTTTGTTTGTGTTCTCTGAAGTTTGGGGTGCTGACCTTTTCCCCCTGAAGTAGGTAAATGACATATGTTTGGTTAAAGCAAGATTATTAACCCGTTTTGAATTGCTTTCCTTTAGAAAAGCAGATCTAAGAACCTGTGCTGGCAGCCATCCTGGGTATGTCCGGGTTCTTGCTACAACATCTTTCAAGAAATTATCAAGGGGGAGGTGGAGTCAAAATAGTAGGGTAGAAACAGGCCTTCTGAGGGGCTCTGGCTCCTACCTCCTCCAATTCATGTAAAAGGTGACTCTGAACAAACTTTGGAGCTACAGAACCCACAAAATGACACAGAGAAGCTGACCTCTCGCTAAGGACAGCCTGGAATGTCGGCAGGAAGCAGCCAGAACATTGCTCTGGAAGCTGACCCCAGCCCTGAACTAGCCCGAGGTTTTAGCTCCAGGGCAGGCCTGACCAGTCTCCAGCTGGAGGGACTTCAGATCACCAGCAGCTGTGGTGGTTTCTAGCATTATCAACACATATATGTTAAGGACAAAGTGAGAGGCCAGTGCAGTGTGAACTTTGGGATCCAGTAGTTTGGGAGTTCAGTCAGTCTTTGACTCCAGGGAGAGAAGCTGTTGATGCTCCGCGGCTGTGCAACTGCCTCCACATGGCAGCTTCAGCTTCTGGCCTGCAGATTGTAGGGGGACCAAGCGCCAGTATGAGGTGTAATTGTTCTTGCTTTAACATCCTTGGATCTGGACTGTGGTCTAGGGTGGAGGTCCTAGGGTGTGTGACCAGCTTGCCAGAGCATGTTGAGGCTTCAAAGAGGGCACCCAACTAGTTCCTTCAGCAGTTGAGAAAACCCCAGCATTTGGGGCGAAGATCCCCTGTCTGGTGTCAGAGTCCTACTGTGGCAAAAATCCCAAAATTAAAGTAATTGAGCGGCAACATGAGCAGGCAAAGGAAGCAAAGAAAACAGAGCAACAGAAATTTACACTCCTATTTTGGGGACAAAAAGGATCAAAGCATGGAACAGGAGGAAGACAGTGAAGTCAGACTCCTGCACCAAAAGCTTCAAAGGAAAATATGACCTGGTTACAGGCCATAGAGAACTTTAATAAGGATTTTGAAAACCAAATAAGAGAAGTGGAGGAAAAATTGGAAAGAGAAATGAGAACTATCCAAGAAAATTATGAAATGAGAGTCAACAACCTGAATGAAGAAAATAACACCTTAAAGATAGACTAACTCAAATGACAAAAGAGGCTCAAAAAGGCAATGAGGAGAATGATGCCTTAAAAAGCCAAATTTGCCAGATGGAAAATAAAAACCTCAAAAACTCACTGAAGATAATCATTCCTTCAGAATTAGACTGGAGCAAATGGAAGCTATTGACTTTATGAGAAATCAAGATACTATTAAATGGATCCAAACAAATGAAAAAGTGGAAGGCAATGTGCAATATCTCAGGAGAAAAACCACTGATCTGGAAAATTGATCCAGGAGAGATAATTTAAAAATTACTGGACTACCTGAAAGCCATGATCAAAAAAAGAACCTAGAAATCATCCTCCAAGAAGTTGTGAGGAAAATTGCCCTGATGTTTAGAACCAGAGGGCAAAATAGAGGTTGAAAGAATCCACCAATCACCTCCTGAAAAAAATCCCCAAAAAGAAAACTGCTAGAAATATTATAGCAAGGTTCTGGAATTCCTAGATCAAGGAGAAAATATTATAAGCAGCCAGGAAGAAAAATGTTGAATATTGTGGAAACACAATCCAGGATAACACAGGATCTGGCAACTTCTACACTGAGGGATGTAAGGGCTTGGAATATTCTATTCTATAGATCAAAACATTGGGATTAAAACCAAGAATCACCTACCTAGCAAAACTGAGTATCATGTTTCAGGGGAAAATGTGTTCATTCCATGGAATAGAGGACTTTCAAGCATTCTTGATGAAAAAACCAGAGTTGAGTAGAAAATTTGACATTTTGATACAAGAAGCAAAAAAAGCATGAGAAGGTAAACAGGGAAAAGAAATCATAAGGAACTTATCAAAGTTGAACTATTTACATCCCTATATGGAAAAATGATAATTGTAAATTATGAAAATTTTCTCATTATGAGAATAGTTGAAGGGAATAGAAATGTGTGTGTGTATATATATATGTGTGTGTGTGTGTGTGTGTGTATATATGTATGTATATGTGTGTGTGTCTGTCTGTGTGTGTATACATAGACAGAGGGCACTGGACCAATTTAATAGGAAGAGATGATACTTAAAAGGTGAACTTAAGAGGTGAGAGAGCAATATAATGAGAAGAGATGGGGAGAGACAGAATGGGGTAACCTATCTCATATAGAAGAGACAGGGGAAATGGTCAAAATGGAGGGGAAGAACAGGAAGGCAAAATGGAATGGGTCAACCTTATTCTCATTGAATTTTGCTTAGGGTGAGAATGATATGCACCCAAAATATGGTATCTCACTCTACAGGAGAGTAGGGGAGAAAGGGATGAGAGGGGTGATGATGGAAGGGAGGGCAGGCTGGGGAAGAGTGAAGTTGGAAGCACCCACTTTTGAAAAGTGACAGGATCAAAGTAGAGAATAGAACAGGTGGGACTTGGGATATGAGGGAGGGAAATATAGTCAGTCTTTACAATATATCCACTATGGGTATGTTTTGCATAGCTACACATGTACAACCTATATTAAATTGTTTATCTTCCCAATAAGGGTGGGTGACAAGGGAGGAAGGGAAGGAATGTAGAATTCGAAGCTTTAAAATCAAATGTTCAAAAAAAATACACACACACACATATATACTATTAATATTATTTCCCATGTAACTGGGAAATAAAGATATACAGGACTGGGGCTTAGAGATCTACCATGCCCTACTGGAAAGTTGGAGGGGGTATGGGAGAAGATACGGGAGAGAACAGTTTTGCAGAGGGGATATCTAGTGGGATCGCTATTTTGGGGTGGTGGGTAGGGGGAAAATGGGGAGAAAATTTGTAACTCAAAATCTTGTGCAAATGAATGAAGTAATCTAGAAGTTAATAAAATATTTGTTTAAAAAAAGAGATTATCAAGAAAAATGTCCAGGTATTCTAGAATAAGGGGGAAGAATAGGTATTGAAAGAATCCACCAATTGCCTCCTGAAAGAGATCCCAAAAGGAAAACTCCTAGGAATATTGTTGCTGAATTCCAGAATTCTCAGTCAAGGAGAAAATATTGCAAGTAGCCAGAAAGAAACAATTTGAGTATTGTGGAAACACAATCAGGATAACACAAGATTTTTCAGTTTCTGTATTAAGGGACCAAAGGGCTTGGAATATGATATTCTGGACGTCAAAGGAGAGGATTAAAACCAAGAATCACCTATCCAGCAATACTGAGTCCTTCGGGGAAAAATGGATATTCAGTGAAATGGAGGACATTCAAGTGTTTTTGATGAAAAAAATCAAAGTGGAATAGGAAATTTGACTTTCAAATACAAGAATCAAGAGAAGCATGAAAAACAAACAGGAAAGAAAAATTAGAAGGGACTTATTCAAGTTGAACTGTTTACATTCCTACATGAAAAGATGATATTTGTAAGTCATGAGACCTTTCTCAGTATTAGAATAACTGGAGGAGATATATACAGACAGAGGTCATAGTGTGAGTTGAATATGAAGGGATGCTGTCTAAAGAATAAAATTAAGGGTTGAGAGAAGAGTGTACTGCAAGAAGGAGAGAGAAGTAAAATCAGTAAATTATCTCACCTAAAAGAAGAAAGAAAAGAAAGATGATATTTGTAACTCATGAGATCTTTCTCAGTATTAGGGTAGTTGGAGGAAATATGTATATGTGTGCTTATGAGCACACATATGTGTATTTATACAGTGATGTGTATGTATATATACACATATGTATGTACATACACTTATACATATATATACATATACAATACATATACATACACACATATACAGAGGGCACAGAGATGAAGGGATGATATCTAAAGAATCAATATAATAATTATGATACCTAAAGAATAAAATTAAGGGGTAAGGGAGGAATGCACTGGGAGAGGAGAAAGAGAGAGGTAGTATGGGGGTAGATTATCTCACATAAAAATCTTTTGGTGGGGGATGGGAGAGATGGGCAGAAAATTTGGAACTCAAAGTCTTGTGGAAATTAATGTTGAAAACTAAAAATAAATAAATTAATAATAAAAAAGGAAATAACTACATCATTAAGATCATAGAGACTACAGTTTCTGCTTTTCACTACTCTACCTCTGTCCCCAACCCCAATTAAAACATGTTTCCTGGAATTAAAAAAACATTTAAAAAAAGAATGAAAATTATAAAAATAGTCATAGGATTTAGTAATTAAGATAATAGAGGGTTTTTTAAGTGGAACCTAAAAATGTTTGCAATCAATTTGATAGCAAGTTTGAGAGAGAGAGAGAGAGTCAGAGACAGAGAGAGACACAGAGAGAGAGAGAGAGAGAGAGAGAGAGAGAGAGAGAGAGAGAGAGACAAAAGAGAGCATCCTTCCTTACATTCTTTTGACATTGCACAAATGCTAAAGAAGTCACTTATGAATGATATATTGAATACCTCTTTCGCTGAGAGAGAGAGAGAGAGAGAGAGAGAGAGAGAGAGAGAGAGAGAGAGAGAGAGAAGGAAACGGAAGAGAAGAGGATATGATTGGGCAGAGAAACAGAGGAGAAAGGAGGAAGAAATGGAGACAGGCTGAGCCAGATATATTGAAGATGTATGTAGTAGAGGATGTTTTGGTGGAGTCAAATTCATCAAGTCAAGGGGTTATATGATCTGAGAGATAGCTGAAAGAATTGTAGAGAGTAGGGATAATTCTTCTGTTGTAGCTAATAAGAACCAAGACAAAGAACTGGTGCAAAGCTGAGGCAGTTAGGGAAATGTTAAAGTAGAAAATCATTTTGTCAAGAATGGGGAAGGTGGGAAATGTAGGTGAAATTGGAGAATTAGCATGAATTATGGCATCAGAATTCACAGTAAAAGTGAAAAGTAAGTTAAGTGTGAGAGAGTGGTTGAAGTAGGCAGAAAGTGTGATGTCAGGGAATGGGAAAGAGAATAATACTGAGAGACAGCTAAGCTAAATTCATTGAGAAATTTTGGAGAGTGAGTTAGAGACTACAAGATGATAAGACAAATGGGTTGGGAATATAATTGGGAGGTATGTGTACATGGATTCTATGGATATCAAAGGTGCAAAGGTCACTGGGAGATGGTGGTAAAGGAACATTCTGGAAGTGGAAATGGGGAACAAGAAAAATGTTCCCTTCCTAAACTTATGAGCTAGGGAAAAGTTACCTCCATTGGAGAGGGATGAAAATAATATTTAAGGAAAGTCAAACATTGGTAGAAGCAAGGGGAACAAATGAGACAGATTAAAATGTAATTTGTTGATGACATAATCCTAATTAGTAGCTTAGATATTGTGTTAACCTAATGATGCGTATTTGCAAGAGTATTTTGCTGTGACAAATAATTGAAAATATCAGCTGTCTCACTTTTTCCAAAATAATAACTTAGGACATTTAGAAAAAAATTTGCAGTTGTGATTAATTGCTTTTTTATTCCCTGAATGTCAAGGCTTTTGATTAAAAATGTATTTTGACTAAAGTCATTTTGTAATATTTCTTACTTTTAAAATGCATAGCTCTTAAGTGATACTTTATACTTTCTTAATGTTTTAGTAGATTGCATTTAAGGATTTTTATTGTTTCACATGATTTAGCTTATTTGCAGTGAGTGAATATTGCATATATCCAACACATTCAGTGGGAGATATCTAACAACCAATAAGCATTTGTTAAACATCTCTTCTGTCCCACATTGTACAAACAACTAGAGATGCACAGACAAAAGTGAAACTACCTGGGGAAGAGGATACACACAGACACACAGACACACACACACACACACACACACACACACACATACACTTAACTCTTGCAAAGCTCAATTCAGAAACCACCTCCAGGAATTCTTTTGTTAATTCTGTTATTATTCTATACTTCTTTAAACTGATTTTTACTTATCTGTGAACATGTATCCCAAAGAAAAAAGCAAACTCCCTGTGAAAAAGGACTATTTCAATTTTGCATTTGCACTTATTTTTATACCTCCTGTATAGAAGCTGTTTCATTATATTAGCTGAATTGAACACTCTAATAAATCTTTGTTCACAACTTATCTATGCTTGTCATTCTGAGTGATTCTTGTCTGTACCCAAAGTCTGGCACAGTAGCTATTGTACTCAAAGTGGATATTTGTGTTGTTTTGATATCAAGAGGATGACCTCTTTGTTGGTTACAGTTCTTGTCATGAGACAAAATACCTTCATTTTTATTTGTGCACTTTCTTTTAGCATTTGTTTTTAAAACTTCGATTTACAGATTCTTTCCCTTTATCCCTCCTCACCCATCCCCACTGGCAAGATAAGCAATTCAATATAGGTTGTACATGTGTAGCTACACAAAATGTTTCTATAGGAGTTATATTGTGAGAGATTAACTGTATTTCGCTCCATCCTATCCCTCCCCCCACTCATTCTATTTTCTACTTTGACCCTGTTCCTTTTCAAAAGTGTTTGCTTTTAACTACCCTCTCTCCCAATTTGCCCTCTCGTTTATCATCCCCCCTCTTGTCCCTTTCCCCCCTGCTTTCCTGTAGGGTAAGATGCCTACTTGAGTGTGCATGTTATTCCCTCCTTAAGCCAAATTCAATGGGAGTAAAGTCATCCCATTTCCTTTTACCTCCCTGCTCTTCCCCTCCATTGTAAGTTTTCTCTTGCATATTTTATATGAGATAATTTATGCTATTCTATCTTTCCCTTACTCCTTCTTCCCTTATATTCCTTTCTCACCTCTTAATTTTATTTTTTAGATATCATCCCTTCCTATTCAACTAATCCCATGCTCTCTGTCTATGTATACATGTACACGTATATACACAAAATCACATATGTGTTTATACACATCTACACCCTCCTATACATACATATATATGTACATATCTCAGTATGAGGATAGTTGAAGGGACCCTTCAACTATCCTCATACTGAGAAAAATCTCATGAGTTACAATTATCATTTTTCCATGTAGGAATGTAAATAGTTCAACTTAAATTAGTTCCTTATGATTTCTTTTTCCTGTTTACCTTCGCATGCTTCTCTTGATTCTTGTATTTGAAAGTCACATTTTCTGTTCAGTTCTGGTTTGTTCAACAAGAATACTTGAAACTCCTCTATTTCATTGAATGACCATATTTTCCCCTGAAGCATAATACCCTGTTTTGCTGGGTAGGTGATTCTTGGTTTTAATCCTGGCTCCTTTGACCTCCAAAATATTATATTCTATTTCTTCCATCCCTTAATGTAGAAGCTGCTAGATCTTGTGTTATCCTGATTGTGTTTCCACAGTTCTCAAATTATTTCTTCCTGACAGCTTGCAATATTTTCTCCTTGACCTGGGAAATTTGGAATTTGGCTATGATATATCTAGGAGTTTTCTTTTGGGGATTTTTTCAAGAGGTGATTGATGAATTCTTTCAACTTCTATTTTGTCCTCTGGTTCTAAAACATCAGAGCAATTTTCCTTGAGAATTTCTTGAACGATGATTTCTAGGCTCTTTTTTTGATGATGACTTTCTGGTAGTTGAATAATTTTTTAATTATCTCTCCTGGATCTATTTTTTAGGTCAGTGGTTTTTCCAATGAGATATTTCACATTGCCTTCTATTTTTTAATTTGTTTGGATCTGTTTAATAGTATCTTGATTTTTCATAAAGTCACTAGCTTCCATTTGATCCAATCTAATTCTGAAGGAATGATTCTCTTCAGTGAGCTTTTGCGATTCTTTTTCCATCTTGCAAATTCAACTTTTTAAGGCATTCTTCTCCCCATTGCCTTTTTGAACCTCTTTTACCATTTGAGTTAGTCTGTTTTTTAAGGCTCTGTTTTTTTTTCAGTATTTTTTGTGTCTCTTTCAGTAGGCTCTTAACTCACTTTTCTTGATTTTCTTACATCATTCTTATTTCTCTTCCCAATATTTCTTCCACTTCTCTTAGTTGATTTTCAAAATCCTTCTTGAGCTCCTCCATGGCCTGTGACCGGTTTATATTTTTCTTTTCAGATTTTGATGCAGGGGTTTTGACTTTGTTGTCTCCTTCTGATTCCATGTTTAATCCTCTTTGTCCCCCCGAAAAGATTATATGATCTGATTTCTCTTTCTCTGTTTGCTCATCTTGCTGGCCAATTACTTTACTTTTGAGCTCTTTGCTATGGTAGAACACTGCTACCAGAGTAGAAAGAGTTGTGTTCAAAATTGCTGGTGTTTTTGTATTTGTGAGAGATCTGAGGAAGGCGCCTTCTCTTCAGCCACCACAAGCTCTGGCCCACTGCCACACACCCCAGGACTACCACCCAAGACTGACCCAGATCCAAGCATGTCAAAGCAAGAGGGATTACACTCTGAATGGTCACTTGGAACACCTAATATGTGCAGGCCAGGAGCTGTACAGGCAGCCACACAGTAGCAGCTACCCTGCATCCACCACTTCTCACCCTGGGGGCAGGGGCCAGACCATGCTATTTTCCACCCAATTCCAACAGAGTTCCCTACTGACCTTTTACTTTCTCTTTGGTGTTTATGGGCTGAGAAGTCTGGAAACAGCTATAGGTGCCAGTGATTCACTCTTCTGAAGTCTGCTCTGGCCAGTCTGTGCCACTGGTTGGGCTGAACTGGGGTCTGGGCCCGAGCAGCTCACACAGGACTGAGCTCAGCTCCCAGCTTGGTGCAGTAGACCTTTCCTGTCTGCCTGCCAGGCTGCCTTCAGCAGGAGATTTGTTTCTCTCTGTCACTTTGTGGGTTCTATAGCTCTAAAATTTTGTTTAGAGTCATATTTTACAGCTATTGGAGGTGGTTGGAGCAGGGGCTCAGGCAAGTTCCTGCTTTTACTCCACCTCTTAGTTGTGCACTTTTTGATGATTTTTTTACACTAATGTTGCATGAATAAGGCCTTAAGTATGAATGGTGGTTACAGTTAATTGGTGAAAAAGTATATGAACTTGTTCAGCTCCTCTAACTAAAGTTCACAGGGTCTAACTATATATAAAACTTAATATATACATATACATACATACATATATACACACACCTATGATTACCTATGCCAGAATCTTAACACTACTTCTTCCTTTACTGGCATAAGGGAGAATAGCATTTTTACAATGTGACAAACACACCAAAGTGGTATTTGACAACCTAGTCAAAGGATAATAAGGTTATAGATCTGGAGTTTAAAGGAAACTTAGAAATCCAAAAACCTTTTCCAGATGAGAAAAGTGAAGATCCAGAGATTAAGATCAGAAAGCTATTAAATATCTGAGATGAGATTTGAACCCAAGTCTTTCTAACTTCAAATCTGATATCCTATCTGCTACATCATGCTGCATGTCCTTGTTGACTGAGAGCATTCTTTGTTTCTTCAACCTTAGGCTTACCTATCAGGAAGAATTCATTCCCTCTCCTACATTTGTATATTTACACAAATGCTTCTCCACATGTGAAAGGCACTCTATTTTATCGAATCCATAGCTTCTATTAAAATATACTTCAACCTCTGATTCTTACCTGGGCCTTTCCTGATTTTGTCAATTATCAACATAATTTCCCTCTGAGAATTTCTTGATATTTATATAAAATTTGTATTTATTTCCTTTTGTATCTGTTGCATCTCCCTAGTAGAATGAAAGCTAGTTGAGGAAAGAGGTCCTTTCATTTTTGTCTTTATCTCTATTACCTAGCCCAGTGCATCATACTTAGCAATTTCTTGTTAATTTTTTTAAAAAAGAATGTATTTGTTTCCAAAGTCATGAATTCTTTCTTTGTTTCTTTTCCTTTATTTCTCTTTCATTCTTCCTTCATTCTTCTTTTCTTTCATTTTTTCTTCCTTCCTTTTTCTCATTTATTTTTGAAAGTTTGAGTTCCATATTCTTTCCTTTCCTCCAGCCCCTTCCTACTCATTGCTACAATGAATGAAATTGAAATCGATGCAATATGATACTTGTTACACATGTGAAGTCAGACAAAGCATATTTCTATATTACTTGCATTACAAAAAAAGGAAAATAACAAAGTTAAAAAATATGCTTCTGTTTGTACTCAGAGTTCAGCAGTTACTTCTCTGCAGGCATATAGAAATTTTCACCTTGAGTCCATTGGAATTTTCATGGATCATTACATTGATCCTAGTAGCTATGTCTTTCATTGTTGATTATGGTTAAAATATTGCTGTTCTGTGTATCATATTCTACTGGTTCCACTCACTTTATTTTGCATCAGCTCATATAAGTCTTCCCAAGTTTTTCTGAAACCACCCCTCTTGTAATTTCTTATAGAAACGTAGTATCACAACAACATATCATAATTTGTCATCCATTCCCCAATTTGGGGCATCCTCTTTGCTACCACAGAAAGAGCTGCTATGAATAATTTTTGTGTATATTGGTTATTTTTCCTTTTCTTTGGTCTCTTTGCAATATACACCTAGTAGTGGTGTTGCTGGGTCAGAGGGTGTGCACAGTTTTATAACTCTTTGGGTATACTTCCAAAGTGTTCAACAGAATGGTTGGACCAGTTCATAATTTCACCAGCAATGCATTAGTGTCCCTATTTTCCACATCCCCTTTAGCATTTATCATTTCCTATTTCTGTAATATTAACCAATCTAATAGGTTTGAGATAATATCTCAGAATTGTTGTAATTTGTGTTTGTACAATTATTAGTGATTTGGAGTATTTTTCATGTGACTTTAAAAAGCTTTGATTTCTTCTTTTGAAAACTAGCTGTTTGTATCCTTTGGCTATTTATCATTTGGGAAATGTCTCTTATTTTTATAAATTTGACTCAGTTCCCTAAATATTTGAGAAATAAGGCTTTATCAGATTTTTTAAAATTTTCCCCAGTTTCCTTCTTATTGTGGCAGTATTGATTTTGTTTATGCAAAACCTTTTTTAATTTCATGTAATGAAATGTATCCCTTTTATTCCCTATGATCCTCTCTGTCTCCTGTTTGGACACAAGTTCTTTCCTTATTCATAGGTCTGAGACATAAATGTTTTCATGCTCCCCTAATTTGTTTATGACATCACCCTTTATGTCCAAAACATATACTCATATCTTAGAATGTGGTGTGAGGTAGTGGTTACATCTAGTTTCTGGCAGACTGCTTTCCGGTTTTCCAAGCAGTTTTTTTCAAATAATGAATTCTTTGCCTAAAAGTTTTTTTTTTTTTTTTAGTATCTTAAATAGTTGATCATTGTGGTCATTCATTGCTATGTATTATATACCTAACTATTCCACTAATCTACCACTCTATTTCTTAATCACTACCAGATTGTTTTCATTACTGTAGCTTTATAATATTTTTGTAACAGTTTGAAATCTGTTATTGATAGCCCATTTTCCTTCACATTTTTTTCCCACTAATTCACTTGATATTCCTGATCTTTTGTTCTTCCATGTAAATTTTGCTATTATTTTTTTTTCTTTTTCAGTAAAGTAACTCTTGGGTAGATTGATTTTTATGGCACTGAATGGGTAAATTAATTTAAGTAAAATTGTCATTTTTATCATAATGGCTCAGCCTACCCATGAGCAATTAATATTTTTCCAATTGTTTAGATGTGTCTTAATTTGTGTGAAAAGTGCTTCATAATCATCTTCATATAGGTTCTGTGTTTGTTTTGACAGGTGGACTCCCTTGTATTATATTTTTTGAAGTTATTTTAAGTGGAACTTCTCTTTCTTGCTATTTCTGCTGGGTTTTGTTGGTGATATGTAGAAATGATTATGATTTTTGTGGGTTCTTTTATAGGCTGTTACTTTGCTAAAGTTGTTAATTCTTTCAACAACATATTTTAGTTGATTCTCCAAATATACATTTGATTGGTTCAATACAGTTGATTCTTTAAATATACAATAATTTTGGCAAAGAATATTAATTTTCTTTCCCCATCACCTATTTTTATTTCTTAATATTGTTCATCTTATTGCTATAGTTAAAATTTCTAGTAGAATATTGAATAATAATGGTGATGATGAATCTCCTTTCTTCATTCATGATCTTTTTGGGAAAGCTTCTATTTTATCTCCATTTCAAATAATTCTTTCTCTTAGCTTTAGATGAGCACATCATTTTAAGAAAAAAATATTTTTATCCATCTGTTTCTAATGTTTTTGATAGTAATGGATGTTGAATTTGTCAAAAGCTTTTTTTCTGAAGTTTTCGAGATAATTGTGATTTTTGCTGCTTTTATTACTGATAGGATCAATTATGCTTAGAGTTTTCCTAATTTTGAACCAGCCTTGCATTCCTAATATAAGTTCTACCTAGCCATAATGTTTTAACATGGCGATATATTGCTGTAGTTTCTTTGTTGGAATTTTCTTTAAAATTTTTGCATCAGTATCCATTAGGGAAATTAGTTAAGTTTTCTTTCTCTGTTTTTCATCTTTCTGCTTTCAGTATTGAAACCATATTTTTTTTTATCACAGAAAGTATTTGATAGGACTCCTTTTTAACCTACTTTTTCAGGTAGCTTGCATGTTATGGGAATTTATTATTCTTTACATATTTGGCTGAATTTACTCATAAAGCCACATGGTCCTGGAGATGTTTTCTTAGGGAGTTCTTATATGAATTGTTCAGTTCTTTCTTTCTTTCTTTCTTTCATTTTCCTCTCCCTAAAATAAGGTGATTTAAACATTCTTAATCTGGGCAATTGATATTTTTGTAAACATTCATCTATTCCACTTATATTGCCAGTTTTATTGGCAAAAATGGACAAAATAGCTCCTATTAATTGCTTTAATTTAAGCTTCTCTGGTGATGCAATTACCTTTTTAATTTTTGATACTAGTAATTTTACTTTTCCTTTTTAATCAGATTAATCAATGAGTTCTTTTATTTTTTTTTCATAAAACCATATCTTAGCTTTAAAAAATATTAAAAACTGTTTTTCCCCTAGCTTTCTATTTTATTAATCTCTCTTTTGATTTTTAAGTTTTTTATTTTGCTGTTTCACTGGGGTTTTAATTTGTTCTTTTTACTATTTTTTAGTTTTATTTTTTAGTTCATTATCTATTCTTTCCATCATTTATTAATTTAAGTACCTAAAAATATAAATTTGGTATGTTGTTTCATTATTGTTATTATCTTTAGAGATTTAAAAAAAATTCCTATGATCTGTCCTTTTACCCAGTCATTCTTTTGTGTTAAATTTTTTTTAGTTTTCAAATAATTTTTAATCTGAACTTTAAAGGGCCTTTTTAAAATATAATTTTGTATTTGTGATTGAAAGGGATTAAGAAATTCATTGTGATCTCAAAAGATGAATTTAATATTCCTATTTTCTGCATTTGTTAGTGAGATTTTTATGCCCTAATAAGTGGTCAATTTTTGTAAAGATTCCATGTACACCTTCAACAAAGGCATCCTCTTCTCTATTCTCATTTATTTTATCCAATAGATTTAGCATTTCTAAATTTTCTAAAATTCTATTAATTTCCTTTACTTCTATCTTATTTATTTTATTAATAGATATATCTTATTCTGGGGGTGGTAGATTCAGGTTCCCCATTCATATACTTTTACTCCTGTAACTCATTTAAGCTTTACTTTAAAGCTGTACTGTAAAGCTTAAAAATGTGAATGCTATTCTTTTTGGTATACACACACACACACACACACACACACACACACACATACACAATAATGACATTACTTCATTGTCTATGGCACATTTTAGGAAATTATTAATTGGGCCTGTATTTACTTTTGCTTTGTTTGAGATAATGATTGTTACCCCTGTCTTTTTTACTTCAGCTGAAGCATAATACATTCTGCTCCAGCCCCTTATATTAATTCTCTGTGTGTCTTTACATTTCAAGTGTCTCTTTTATTATAATATATTGTAATGTATATACAATACAACAACAAATTATTACAATATATTGTATATACAATAAACAATAACAATATATTGTTCAATTATGGTTCTAATTCATTTTGCTTTTTGCTTCCATTTTATGTATGAATTCATCAAATCAAATTCAACGTTACGATTTCTTCCTGTGTATTTCCTTATTTCCTATTTTCTTCTCTTTAATCCCTCTCCATTTTCCTTCTCTTCTCTTCCTCAGAAGTCTGTTTTTCTTCTGACCACTATCTTCTTTAATTCACCCTCCTTTTTATCACCACTTACACACACAGACACACACATACACACACATACACTAACAGTTCCATCTTGACATATAGGGAAATAGGAAGGGAAGGGGCTAAAAAAGGTGGGAATGATAAGCATATATACATGGATATGCATATATGTACATATATACACACATATGTATTACCTATGTATACACATATAAATACACACATATAGATAGCATTGCCTGATCTCCTCATTTTCCACACACTGTAATTACACTTCCTTGCATGCCTCTTTTAAATGAGATAATAGTCCCTATTATTCTTCCCCTTTCCTTTCTCCCAGTGTACCACTTGTTATCAGCATTCCATTCTTTTTTATTTTTATTATACTTACATAATTTACTTACATGTATGCACTTTGTCTTTATAGAATTTCTCTAATTGCCTTAATAATGATTTCTAAGAGTTTTAATTTTGAGATTCTGTTTAGGAGGTGGTCAGTGGATCCTCTTGATTTCTATTTGCCTTTAGTTTCAAAGATTTTAAGGCAGTTTTCCTTTATAATTTCCTAAAACATCATATCTAAACTTTTTTTTTCTTGATCATGGCTTTCAGTTAGT
The DNA here is from genome assembly GCF_028583685.1 of Petaurus breviceps papuanus. NCBI lineage: Eukaryota > Metazoa > Chordata > Mammalia > Diprotodontia > Petauridae > Petaurus > Petaurus breviceps. The sequence goes on along the minus strand of NW_027185764.1, from coordinate 39,091,206 downwards.
GTAACAATTCTTAAATTATCTCTTTTCAGTCTATTTTCCAGGTAAGTTGTTTCTCTAATGAGATATTTCATATTTTATATTTTTTTCATTCTTTTGAGTTTTTAAAATTTTTCTTTCTTTCTTTCTTTCTTTCTTTCTTTCTTTCTTTCTTTCTTTCTTTCTTTCTTTCTTTCTTCCTTCCTTCCTTCCTTCCTTCCTTTCTTTCTTCCTTTCTCTTTCTTTCTTTCTTTCTTTCTTTCTTTCTTTCTTTCTTTCTTTCTTTCTTTCTTTCTTTCTTTCTTTCTTTCTTTCTTTCTTTCTTTCTTTCTTCCTCCATTTTTTGAGGGTGACTGGGGTTAAGTAACTTGCTCAAGGTTACACAGCTAGTTTTTTTTGTGTGTGTGTGTGTGTGTGAGTGTTAAGTGTCTGAGTCCGGAACCGAACTCGGGTCCTCCTGGCTCCGGGGCCAGACGATTTACTCAGTGCTGCCACCTAGCCACCCTAAAATTTTTTTCTTAATGTCCACTTGCATATGACCAGTGATAATTTTTAAGGAATTATTTTATTTGGTAAGGTTTTCTGCTTCTTTTTCCATTTGGTCAATACTGCTTTTTAAGGAGTTATTTTCTTCAATATTTCTGAGCCTCTTGTACCAAACTGTTAATTCTCTTTTCATAATTTTCTTACATTACTCTCATTTCTTTCCCTAATTTTTCTTGTACCAATGTTATTTGATTTTTCAAACCATTTTTATCTCTTTCTTTAGCTCTTATAAAAATTTTGAAGACTTGTGTCCTATCTGAATTTTTCTTTGAGATATTGCTTGTAGATTTTTGCACCTTGTTGTCTTCTCTGTTTTTCTTAGTTTCCCTGACAGTATAGTGGTTTTTCTATAGCCCAATTCTTTTGTTGTTGTCGTTTGCTCATTTTTCCAACTTAAATCTTTATTTTGAATGCTATATTAGAACTGGACTCTGTTCACCTCTGGGTTAGGTGGGAGGACCACTGTACCAAGCTTTGGCATTTTTTGCTCTTCTGTTTTCACAGATAGCTCTGGGGTTCTTTGTAAGTTTTCAGTGCATCCAAGTTTGTGTGATCTGGGTAGATATGTCATCACTCCTCTCCTTGTTTGCATTCTGTTCCTTATTCAGAAAGGAACCCAGCTCCCTTGCTACCTCAAGGGATAGCCCTGGAATTGTAATTGGGAACTAGGGCCCTTGTTCTTTTGCTCTCTTTCCACCCTGGCACTGTGACAAAGATTTCTAGTCAATTGCAACTGCAAGTCTCTCTTTCTACCCTGTAATTTTGACCTGGTACTGGGAAATGGGTAATGGAGTTTCCAAATAGCACCTGGTCCTCTGTTCAGTGCCTGCATTAAGATCCCCTGTAATCTCTGACTCAGTGTTACTGCCCAATTCTCTTATCTTTTCTGGGCAGCAATAGAACTGCTGCTATTGCTGCTGCTGCTTCTATCACTTCCCACCAGCTCCAAGTCCCAGAGCTACTGTTGCCTCAAACTCTATTCCAGGCTAACCCCAAGCCCAGTGTCACAGACTTCTCCTTCAGATCTCCCAAGTTGCCTTGGGCTGGAAAAATGTTTCCCTCTGACCTTTTGTTGGCTCTGCTGTTGCTAGATTCATTTGATGCATTATTTTAAAATTGTTTGGAGGGGAATATTGGGAGAGTTTAGCTAGAATGCTCCCTCTATTCCACTGTCTTGTTTCTGCTCACACATTTTATTTCTTATAATTTTGACTTGCATTCTAAGCCCATTTCAATTCTGTCTGCCTAAAAGACAGAAAGCGATTTCTTTTATACCTCAGGACTTGCTTCTTACTAGGTAAATTTATATCACTCTTTGGGATAACCATGCTACCCCAAGTCAAATTCTTTCAATTATTATTAGCCCCTGAATTCACCATGCCTTCCACTATCAATTGCTATATAAGAACATGCAATTTCTCTTTCACATCCCTCTCCCCTCCCAGGATTGTTTAACATATAGTTTCAGGGGTATTTAATTTTGCTATGAAAAAAGTGATATGATGACATATTGACTCTTAAAAGTATATACTTATAAGATGCAATCTTATTCTTTTGCTTTCTCTTAAACACAATACACACTTACAGTTCTGTGTATCTATATACAAGCACACAAAGATCCAGTAAGGTACAAATATCCTCCTCTTCTCTTCTTCAACTATCAGTTAAGAAACTGTAGAATATTGTGTAGAATTAGAGATGAGAGCTAAAATGGATGCCAACTTTCACTCTTTACAAAAATGAATTTTTTCATAGCATGTGAAATAGCAGGACAAACACATCATTCCCTGAACTATCACCTGAGAAATACCTATGAAGCAGCTGGCAAGTTTATTTGGTTGCCAATAAACTGGGACACAAAATAAGTAAAAATTAAATATTCCATAGATAATATTAACAGCCAATTTTCTGAATTACTATACAACCTACTGGGATCCTTATGCATGGTTTAGTGTCCTTTAATTCTATTTGAGTTTGACACCACTGATCTAGACCAAACCATTCTTAGATAATAATCCCCTCTACAGTGTACCTAGAAAGTAGTTACTTACTTAGTAAGTTAGTTAGAAGTTAGAAAGTTAATAAGTTAGAAAGTAGTTACTTAGTATCTGTTTAAAATCTTTCATGATGACAAACAAGTTCATTACTTCCAAGGTAAGCCGCTTCACTTTTAATAAATTCTACCTTTTAGAAAATTTAGAAAAACTTAGAAATTTTTTCCCCCTATACTGAGCTGAAATCTCTCTTTAGTCTCTCTTTGTCTCTGACTTTGTATCTCTCTCTGTCTCTCTCTTTAATCAGTGTTCACACCATGGCCCTCTGGGGCCAAGTGAAAAGAAGCATAATTCCTTTTGTACATGATAGCTTTCACTGAAGACTGTTCTCCTGTTCCCCTGGAGGTCATCCTCCATTCTAAGTAAACCTGATTGCTTCTAGTTCTGAATTTCATTATCATAGTCATAACGAAATTTGCTGCCATACTAAAATCCATCATTTCACAAGTATTTATTAAACACTTGGTATGTGCAAGGTACTGTTCTAGGTTTTGCTACTAAAAGAAAGCTTAAAAAATCAGATTAAATCAATGAACACGTATCCAACATCTGCTCCATGTAAGCCATTGAATTGAGGAAGAAAAAAACAAGGAACTCACAGACTAATGGGGAAATAATATGCAAGTAACTGTATGTAGAAAACATACCTCCACAAAAATGAAGATAAACTCAGAGATTTAGGAGAAATAGGAAAGGCTTCTAAAAATTAGATAGCATGCACAGTGGATAGAGAACTGGTCTCAAGAAATCTATGATATATAACTCCTTCTTCCAAGGTAAACAGACTATGTGACCCTTTGCAAGACCATTAACCTCTCATGGTCCTAGGTAACTCTGTGAGATCAGAAGTTATAGAGGAGATGTCAGTTTCCACTGGTAGAAATTCCTTACTGAGAGATGAGGTCATGCATAGATGAAATCACAGGTCTATTCAGAGCAAACAAACAAAGAAACAAACAACAACAACAAAACACTAGAGAATCTTTAAAACACAATCTAAGTCTCCCATAGTAGAAATTTGTTGAAATGGAACAAGTAGATTAAGGCCATGGTGACTTTTTCTTAAGATCAACTCAAACTATCTAACAGCTTAGTAAATAAAATGTTGAGATACAAATTGCTTGGGTGAGTCCTTACACTTAGCTTGTTTGTACCTGGCTATTTTCTTTTTTGAATAGTTGAATTTAGTTTGAGGAAGTGGGAGAAACTCCCAAGGCATAAATATAATATATGTATACATAGACACACATGTACATATGTATTAATATATACATACACACATATATAGTTGCTGTTCATTGTTCATTCTCAAAGATCGATGACTTCACAGGGTAATATCTTGACTCCATGTGGATTTTATTTAAGTGGTGCAGAGTTGTACAAAATCATCAGCCTCTCTCTCTCTCTTCCAGAGTCATTAAAGACTAAGTGGCAAGACAAAATAAAGGCTATTGGAAATGCCCCAGGATGCAGTGGATAACCTTGCCATTACATCTGCAATGTCTACCAAAGCTCTGAGAATTCCACAGCACCTGCTTCAACCATCTTAATGGCCATTGGAACAAAGTCTTCTCATTCTCCTCTTCTGCTGGGGAAAATCTCCACATGCTTGGAGTAGATATTTTTTCTAAGTCACTCAAAGTTTTAAGGCCTCTAGATTACTATCAGCATGGTTTAGTCCATTTGCCAAGTTGATTTTATCAGAGTGTGGCCACATCATATGCTACAGCTTCTTGGAGCCACAGGTGAAAGTTGAGTGACAGGTGGACACGGAAGGTGGATGTACATTCCTGAAAAGGGCTCAGCAAGTCCTCAAACCAGAGGTGCTAGTATTCCCTATATACCTCATACACCTCACATATAATACAGTTGCTTAATAAGTCATTTTTTACAAGACTATGAAAGGTGTTAAATACAATTTTAAAATAACAATTAAGGTGCCCCTTAATTATCATATATATGTACCTTGTTTTTTTATTAGTTAGAAATTAGTGTTACAGTACAATATTGGAAAAAAATGTGTCTTTAACATTGATAATGCCAAATCTGACCTTTATTTGTTGTATACTGCTTATTTTTAAATCTAACCATTAAAAGGCAAATTGTTTAAAAGCCATAGAGAATAGAAAAAAACTCAGTTATTCTGCATGAAATGCCAGCAAAGTTTGGTCTGGGAAATAAAATAAAAAATTCTGAGTAAAATATATATTGGGGACAGAGGCACTCATATAGTAAGTAACTTTCCACTTATTTTTGCAAGTAAATTATTGTGTAGGTGACAGCACTATGGAAAATGTCAGGCTATTCCCTCAGTTTTCCCTGCTTGGATTACCTGCTGCTTTGTTGATGATGTCACTGAAGACCTGTCCCATTGGAATCATTTGGGAATTCCTATTCTGCAGACTTGTATTTGAATTTAACAGCTGGTCACCATTCTGATACCTGTTCTATTGCTAATATCCCACTTGTCTCTGGGAGCAGGGTTAAGTTAAACTGTGAAGACAAATGGCCCTTCTCCTCTCCCTCTCTTCTCAGTGCCTTCTCCCCAGTTCTTGCTCAACATACCTTTTTTTAGCACAGGCCTTACCTCTCTAACTGGTTGTTATCACCATGCTATGGCCCCTTTCAGGCTCTCTTATCAAAACATGTATGCCCACTCTGTTATTTCCTTAAGTCTCTGCTCTCACTATTTCATTTCTATAACTAGAAAACAAACGAAATTTTAAAAATGCCTCCACAAAAGCAAACAAAAAGCCCTAATCCAAGCTAATAAATTAATGGATACAAAACTGCTCCCCTTGAGTCTGGCAGTCTCCTGAGCACACTAGGCAGTTTCTCAACTATGCCATTCAAACTCTTCTGAAATCTGGCCGTACCTATTGTCAGTACTGGACATTGATTAGGTACTGCATTGTATTGTGACTAATTGTGGATGATTTAGGCATTGTGGGGGGACTGCCTTGGAAGTAGTGTTTAAAGGATACTTTTAGTGCCCTTTTTCTAATCTAGGCATCCAAGACATCTTTTCAGTTAAATTAGTAACTCTTTATTTCAAAAGAAGTCTTCAATATTTCATTCCAGGGAGGGAGGGGGAACAAAAACTTAACTCCTGAAATATTTTGCTTGCTTTATTTCTATATCCTGACTTATTAAGTGTATAAAGATATGCTTTGTTTCTTACAATTAATAGCAAATACTACCCTTCCTGAATCTGAGTAATGCAAATCAATCAATATTATTTGCTATAAAATATCTACACATATACATACCTAGTTATAAATCATTCCTTTTAGGTTTTACAAACTCTTTCATTACTCTTCAAGCTGCCCACAGCATCTTTTCTCCTATATTCTCATCTGAGGACCTCATATTAACCTAAAAAAATGAGACCAAACAAGATATTCTTCCCTTCCCTTCCTCCTCATCTCAAATCACTCAGAAATCTTCTTGTTATCTACACATTCATTTTGGTCTCAGATGAAGATGTGGTCCTCCTTGTCAAGGCAGGCTACATGCAATTATTCCTCAAAAACATGTGGTATGAGTGTTAAAATTGTCTCTCATTTAAAGGATACTATGAAACTATAATCAGTTATGCATCTATGAAGGACTTCCCATATAATCATTTATGAAGGAAAACAGCACCCTGCACATTGTGGATGTTTGATAAGTTTTCCATTGCAAATTTATTAATGTGTGTTAGGTTTCAGATATGACCACGAAGACATTATCAATTCTTGTTCTTCATAAGTGTATATTTTACTGGGTATGTTCTTTTCTTTAAAGGAATAACCAGTTCCTAAAATGAAACAAAACAAAGCAAAAAAAAACCACCTTAGATTGTACTTAACGTTTTCTAAAAGAATCCCTTCTGTATGGTAAGGGATTGTGAACTGACTTCAGTATACACAGGTTGTGTTCATTGGTAAATCATAAACTCAATTGTCAATTGCTGTTTATTCATATGGTACATGAAGTTTTTTTTGTTAAAAACCCTTTGTAACAAAAGTATGAAGAAGAAAATAGTAACCTGGTCAAATTCCTTAATAAAGTATATCTCATTGTATATACATTTTTTTAAGTCATATAATCACCTTTCCCTAAAGTTGGAATTCATTTTTTCTTCCTTAATACCTCGTTTTTCTTCATACAACATAGGCACCATGGGGAAAATGACTGTCAATTTAATGAAATTTAGATAGATATTTCCCCCATATTAAATCCTTTCCAGCAAGTTGTTCATTAAGCAATAATATAACCCTAACCTCTTTAACATCTTGCCATTTTTAGCTAATGCTTTTGGTGATAGATTTTTCTTAAACTTAAAAAATTCCAGCTGGTTTATCTTTAAGATTTAATAAGAGGTATTAACAGGAAAGATAAGGAATATTATTTTTACATATTTACTGGTTGCTGGTGTGTTCTCTCCAATGTCAAAGTGACAAACATCTGATCAGAGCCATTTCCCAAGAAGTATATAGTGATAGAATAACATCTGCACATTAACTCAAATGATCTTGATAAAATGAAGCAGGTGCTCATATTAGCATTTCTAAAGTTAGAGAATAATTCATCTGCAGAAACTTGATTTACTGTAATTTTAACCTGATTTATACTTCATTAAAAATAAGCATATTACCCAAGAGATGTATGCATCAAAGTACTTATTGAAAGAAACATATTTAGAAAATTATAATCTTCCAGAAAAAGTCTGCTTCTAACAATCTTTTCAACAAGGATCTTGTGGAAGCAGTTCTCTCCTTTGTTTTGCCTTTAAAAATATTTATGTGTTTGTGAAGCAATAAAATTTTTCATGGATCAGCTAAAACCATTTTTTCTTTATTTTAATAAGCCATTAGAGATGAAATTCAAGTAAACTTTCTATAACCAAGCCTACTTTATTAGGACATTTCAAAAAGTGAATGTAGAAGGGATCATATAGGTATTCTTTAACCTATGAGGTGTGACTAATATAATGAAGCATGTTTTACTAAACAGTATAAGCAAATACAATTACTTTATGATCACATTTTTTTTGTTTTTGTTGTTGCCAGCTCATGTATGAAAACTGGTTTATTTTTAAAAGAGATGATCAATTTTCTAAATGTGCATAAATATTGTAACCTGTAAATGAAATGAATTGAAGTTCTTAATATGAGAATTAATATTTGGACTATTTTTTGATGGTAATGGTAATGTTTTCTATTATTATAAAATAAATGTTCCTAACTGAAAGTTTCTATGACAGATCTAAAGACTTAGATTGTCACCACAATAACAAAAGGAACACTATTAGGTTTTCAGTTCTTCTAATTTCTACTTGTTGATAACTGACATCAAACTTATACACTAATGAGTGGATACAAGTAGATATACATAATAAAGTTTCCTGGTTTCACATAGCCTCTTTTTCTGTTCTATATTGTAAATGTAATGTTCTCTTTTTTGGGAGGTGAAGCATTTGTTAAATTCAGAACGAAATAATACATGTGTCTTCCATTTCTTTTTAAACTTAGCTTTAGTTTTGTACATTTGTTATTCTATTTTAAAATTTGTATTTTAATGCAGAAATCCTTCATTAAAATCAGTGAAATAGAATTTTAAGACAAATATTCTTTAATTGATCATTAGTATCTAGGGAAATTGAAATAGTTCTTATCACAATTACTAGTGTTAGGCACAGGCTAAAATCCATAGTTTGTTGATTTTCAAATGGCATTGAGCTTGGATTGATACCTATGATGACCTTTGCAGAAACTCCAACATTTCTACTGGGACCTGTGGTCTCATTTTGAAGTCAATATCATTAAGTCTGATAAGACAGTGGAGACCAGTTGTAAAGGTTGCTTTAGGTTTAGTATTCTGACATGGACATTTATCACATATTAATTTGTTTAGATTTTATAAACAAGTTTATTTAACAATAATGATACAGCTTGTCTCTGAGAGTTATAAGCAAGAGAAATGTTATTGGAAGGAAGACTTAAATAAATTGAGAACTAGAGGCTATGCTGTGCAATCAAGATTGATTTGTTTCTAGTAAACATTCCCTTTAATATTCAATCTTTAGATTTTTTTATAATTTAATAAAATTATGGTTTGCCCTAGATTACTCCTTTTTTAAAAGAAGAGTCAGGAGAACAAATTAGCCAGTGAATTACATTATACATCAAACACAAATTGAAATAAAAAGATTTTTCAGTTAAGGGCATCACTGGTTTAGGATATGTTTGTTTGTAAAATATTATGAAGGTAAATGTTGGGAGATTCTCAGCAGTATCACATCATAGAACAACAAAATGGAATGTAGAGAAAAATAGAAACCTTGATAAACAACCTAAGTAAAAACACCCTTAGTCAATTATTGGTGAAACAAGGATAAAAGCAAACAAGAAATAGAAAATATATGTCAAGATTTCTCTAATAAATTCTTTTCTCCATCTGTTACAGGCTAGCCATAGCATTTAGATTCTAACATCACATTTCCTGAAGTGTTTCATACATACGTAAAAATGACAGTAAAATGGGGTGGGGTGAAAGTCATACAGCTTTGAGGACATTGAAGAATCAAGTCCTAAAATGTCTGAAAGAAGAGAGGATATAAGCATAATGGAAAAAATGGACATTATGATCACCCAAAAATGATCAAGAAAGTATAAGTAACTACAAATCCATATGACTTGTTACATGAATAAAAATTTTCATAAAAATAATCTACACACAAATTGGATGCATCCTAGGCAAAGATATTTGAATAAAATAAGTAGGTTTTCACATTCTTATACAGTAGACCACAGTTTCACAATCATATAATTGACCAAAAAAACCTGGAGTATACAACATCCTACTCTGTTTATTACTCATTTTCTTTACAAATCCATATGTTTATCTTAGGAAAAATCACTTTTCTTTAATAAGATGAATATTTGGGAAAACACAAATGACAAACTCATGCAAGATTCCTTGAAAAATGGGAGACTTTTTTAGGTTACCTTCTTATCACTAATGTCTGGAAAAATATAAAGAAGGGATGTTTATGCTTGTCCAAAGGGTTTGGCACTGCTTGGGGCAATGTACAAATAGAAAAAAAAAGTAATTCACTATGAATGATTTTTTTTTTAATTTGCTCCTGTTTGTGGATGATATTATTGCTGCATTAAGATCCAGAACATTATAGAACCCTTTAAATAAAATACATGAGTTAAGTTTAAACATATGCACAGGAAAACACAAGAATAAAATCCCCAAACCAATGATGAAGAATGCCAACGTTTTTCAAGTGATACTGTATGGCTAAGGGCTGCTGAATACTATAGTGTGAAAAAAAAATTAAAATGACGCAAAATACCATGAAGATGCATTCTTGAGTAGAATGAAACAAATTTCAAGAGAAAAAATACCAATGAGAAATTGTATAAAATGTATCATGAGAGAGATGTATGTATAGAGAAGAAAGAGGTCTGGTCATGTGGTGAGAACTGAGGCGTGACCAATGGACAACTTGCATGATCCATTGTTATCTGCACAATGTTAAAAGACATTAAGAACAGATTACAGAATGTTATAAAGGTTTCCACCCTATGTTAGATTTAGGAGGCATGAGCAAGAGTCATGTAGCATAAAACAGCTTAGATGGGTTGCTATCTGCATCACTGGAAAGAGATATCATATTAAGTTGACTACACATCCATCAGATTAGGGAAATTTTCCCTACACTTAATACTGTTCCTAGCATACCTTTAGCACTTATTAAATGTTTGTTTTTAGGTTTTCATGACATATTGGCAGTACTATTGTAACAATCTCCTTCACTTGAAAATCCAGCTTTATGAAGTCCCAATCTTCTTCTTTGCTTTATACTTAATTGTACGAATAAATTATAACTTAATTTTGAATACAATAGATTATTTGCTCCTATATATGCATGTGTGCATATGTACATCACATCTCCCCCCATCTCTCTCTCTGTCTCCAACACTTAGAATATAAACTCAGAATTGCAAAAGAAACTAGAATGTATCAATGTATCCTTCTAATGGATTTAAGCTATTTTGAAACAATTTTTAAAATTTTAACTTGAACCTAATGTGAATTATTTTGAACAGTAGATCACATTTATCTATTTACTTAGAGTCATCCCCCCATACTATTTGTACAAGAATCAATCTTACTATAATATTGAGTAAGATTTCATTATGACCAGGTGAAGAATATATCAGAGGTCTTCAAAATTAAGTTGTAGGAAAGAGCTGAAAAGGGACATTTTCAAAGATAGTACAGAGTATGTAAGGACCTGTGGGTCAGAACTTAAATATGCTGGTTCTTGGAGCACTGAAGGATAGAAGAAGTGCTGATAAGATTGATGTTATGGAAGCAGGCAGTTATTTACTCCCTGACTAAGCACACCTTTCAGACCAGGCAAATTCCATGAAAATGCCAGAGGAGAGAAACATAGTTCTGAAGGAATAAACTATTAACACTTAAAACTGCATTTTTGTTTTAGGCAACATTTTTCACTATTTAACCCTATTTTAAAGTGCTTTAAAACTCAATGTACTTCAAGTATGGCATATGACATATGTGAATTATATGTGTATATTTTTATGGCATTATTTGTTAAATGAGAAATCATGATCATGATTACAGCAATCTGAGATGTTCTGTTTTAATATATTTATTGTAAATCATCTTTATTAGTACCTCCAGGATGCCCATGAGAATATTTCATAGAATCTTCTAGAATTTTTCATGAACCTTCCAAAAACTACAGTTCACTTAGGAAATGTGCTCATGCATATTTTATAATGGGAGATTAACCATCATATGGTTAGATGATTGATACATATTTCAATAGCAACTCACTAGCACACTGAAAACTGTCAGCTATTCCTTACCAGACTATGGAAACAGTGTATGATATCCAGGTATGGAGCAAAAATTATGTAGTTAAGTTGAAATCATGCTATGCTTTATTCTGAATAAGGCTTTGGTGATACATAGAACAATAAAGGAATAGAAGAAGGAGGTTTGCTAGGAGGAAAGTAGAAAAATATACTCTTAGTATTGTACATGATGTCTCACAGTCACAGTTAAGGATTACCAAGGCTTTTGCTCAAAGTACTAATTCTATTCAATATACATTTATTTGAAGTTTACTTTGCACCAGGCCACAATGCTAGTCAGGGAGAAATAAAAGTAACAATGAAATAGTGCTTACCCTCAAAAAAAAAACCCCCAATAAAGCACATCCTCTTGAGTGGCTATGTAGAAGCTGGATATTAAGGTGAAGGAGACTATTGCAATAGTATTGCCAAGATGTTATGAAAACCTGAATTAGAGATGTAGCTCTGTGATAAATGATACAGTGATAAATGTGCGATGTATTTTGGAGATGAATGTGACAAGAGTGGCAACTAATTGGATGTGAGTGCTGAGGCAGAGGGAAGAATTTTTTATGACACTAAGATTACAAATCTAGGTGACTAGAATAATGGTAGTATCCTCAAAAGTAATAAAAGAAAGTTAAGGAGAAGGAACACTTCTGGGGAGGGCATAGAGTTAGATTTGTGCAATAGTTGATAGTTACTGTGAGATTGGCATTCAAAAGTGAATCTGGTGGGATACATAGATCTCAAAATCATTGGCATGGAGGTGAAATTGAGTTGAAGAGATCACTTATAGAGTAGCAAGCATCCCCTTATTTGGAGTAGGATGAGAATGATGATTTGGAAAAATTGACTAAGAAGTCGTCTGAAGGAGAAGCAGATCAGGAAATGTGGTTAACAGTATTTATAAAAGTCATGGAGGATGAAGAACAAAAACATTATTAAATATAGCAAGAGATAATTGGAGTTCCTAATTCTTTCAATGTTGCTTGTCTCTGAAATATTGTCATTGTGTCAATGATTGTCTTGATTCTGTTAACACATACACACACATTCTTTCCTATTTGAATCAATTTCAAACATTGTCTGCCAACTCCTCCCTTCCATTTTTATACTCTATTTTAAAAGTTCTTCCTTGAATGTCTCTTTTCTGTGAGAATATTTGCCCCATGCTACCTCTCCCTAGCCCTCTCTTCCAGTACACCCATCTTTCTTACCCCTTCATTTTTTAAAGCTTATTCCAACATAATTGACTCATACTTTTGCCCTCTATTTATCCTTTAAATCACCTTGATTAAGTTCTTAGGAGTTACATGTATCATCCTCCCTTATAGGAATGTAAACAATTTAATATTATTGAGTCCCAAATTCCTCTTTCATGTTTAATTTTTTATGCTTCTTTTGAGTCTTGAGTTTGAATATCAAATTTTCTATTCAGTTTTTGTCCTTTCATCAGGAATAGCTGAAAGTCCTCTATTTAAACAGATATCCATTTTTTTTTCCTCTGAAGTATTACATTGAACTTTGTTAGATAGGTTATTCTTTTTAGTAATCCTAGCTCCTGTGTCTTCCAGCACACTACATTTCAAGTCCTTTTCTCCTTTAGTGAGGAAGATACTAAATCTGAAGTGATCCTCACTGTGGCTTCATGATATTTGAATTGTTTCTTTCTGACTGCTTGAAATATTTTCTCTTTTACCTGGAAGTTCTGGAGTTGGGCTATAATATTTCTGGGAGTTTACATATCAAGATATTTTAGTAGATGATCAGTGGATTCTTTTAACTTCCATTTTACCCTCTAGAGCTAGGATACAAGGGCAATTTTCCTTGATAATTTATAATGAAAGATGATTTCTTAGTCCTTTCTTTAATCCTGGCTTTCAGGTAGCCCTATAATTCTTAAATTATCTTTTCTCAATCTATTTTTCAGTTCAGTTTTTTTCTGATGACATATTTCACATTTTGTTTTATTTTTCAGTCTTTTGTCTTTGTTTTCTTGAAGTCTCATGGAGTCAGTAGTTTCCCCTTGTCCAATTCTAATTTTTAAGGAACAATTTTCTTTGGTGAGATTAAAAAATAATTTATTTTTCATTTTTAACATTCACTTCCATAGGATTTAGAGTTTTAAATTTTCTCCCTCTCTCTCTTCTTCCCCCTCTCCAAGACAGCATATGTTATAAGCTCTACTTATACTTTCATGTTAAATATGTTTTGACATTATTCATGATGTAAAAAAAAGAATTAGAATAAATGGAAAGAACCATAAGAAAGAAGAAACAAAACAAAACAACAAAAGCAAAGGAAAGCAAACAATATGCTTCCATCTGCATTCAGAATCCAAAGTTCTTCCTCTGGATGTGGATAGCATTTTGCACTATGAGTCTTTTAGGGTTGTCTTAGATCATTGAATTGTTGAGAAGAGCTAAGTCTATCAAAGTCAGTTATCACACAATGGGGCTGTTACTGTGTACAAATTCTTTTGCTTCTCCTCATTTCACTCAGCATCAGTTCATATAAGTCTTTCCAGCTTCTTCTGAAGTCTGTCTGCTCATCATTTCTTATAGCACAATAGTATCCCATTACATTCATTTACCACAATTTGTTCATCCATTTCCCAATTGATTGATATATTCTCAATTTCCAAGTCTTTGCCACCACAAAAAGAGCTGCTATAAATATTTTTATACATGTGGTTCAGTAAGATTTTTGTGCCACTTTTTCCAAATGACCAACTTTTCTATTTTAGGAATTATTTTCTTCAGCAGATTTTTGTGCTAATTTTTAGCATTTGGCCAATTCTTTTTCTTTAAGGTGTTATTTTCTTCAGTATGTTTTGGGCCTTTTTTACCAAGCTAATTTACTAAATTAATTCCCTTTCCATATTTTTGTCATAACTCTCCTTTCTTTTCTCATTTTTTTTTTCTGCCACTCATATCTTTTAAAATTCTTTCAGGAATTCTTGTTGGATTTGGGTCCAATTAGCATTTTTCTTTAATACTTTTTTTGAATAGCTGTTTTCCCATTTTTGTTTTCTTCTGAGTTTATGTCTTGGTTTTTCTTGCTACCACTCTAGCATTTTATGGTCAAATTCTTGTTTTTGTTGTTATTGTTTGCTCACTTCTTCAGTCTGTTTCTTGACTTTGAACTTTATCTGAAAGTAGGACTCTGTTCACCTGGGGGTGGGGATGCTCTTTCCCAAACTTTAGGCTTTTTCAGGCTGCTATTTTCAGAGCTAATTCTGGGGAAGTGCAAGTTTTTTTCCTTCCAAGGTGATCCTGGGAGAGGTATAGTCATTGATTCCATGGTCTGTGTTCTGGTCTTAAATCAAGAAGGATTCTTGGTTCCCTGTAAACATAAGCTCTAATCTTCCTCTTTGTTTTGAAACTGTGACCAGGTTCTCTGCTCCCCAATGACTGATCACTATACTCCTTTCTGCTCTAGAACTGTAACACAGAACTGTATGGGCTATAGAGTTGCCAATCAGTGCCAGCTATTCCAAGTGCCAGCAAAGCCACCTCCTCCCATAATATCTTTCTGATCAGTTGTCTCACCCCCTTACTATGTCTTGGATGCAAACTCCTGCTCCTGCTGTTGCTTTTGGTAACAATATTTGTGTTGGTTCTGGATAGTCCTCTACCCTTCTGTCAGAGACTTTTCCTATCAATCTCTTTAGTGTTTTGTTTAGGGAGGAGAAAAGTCTTACCCAAAACTTTTGTTGTCTTTACCCCTCCAAAATTTGATTTGAGGCACTATTTTAAAGATTTTATTTCTGCTTTTTGGAGGGGGGAAGGCAGGGCAATTGAGGTTAAATGACTTGCCCAAAGTCACACTGCTAATAAGTGTTATGTGTCTGATGTCAGATTTGAACTCAGGTCCCTCCTGACTCCAGGGTTGGTGTTCTATTCACTGTACCACCTAGTCTCCCCTTAAAGATTTTTTGAGGGGAATTTGTGGAAGAGCTAAAGTGGGTGGCTGTCCCTAATCCACCATCTTGGCTCCTTAATCAACAATCATTCATTAAGCAGTTGCTATATGCCAGGCACTGTGTTAAACACAGGGGATACAAAGAAAAAAAGTGAAACATTTCTTGCCTTCAGAGATTAAACTTCATTGGGGTTTGAAAAATATGTATATGACTATATACAAAATATATATAAAATGGCTATAAGATCATTTGAGCAGGGGGGACTACTAGAATTTGGGGAGAATAAACAAAGGCATTACATAGAAGGGCATGCTTACACTTTGAAGGAAACTTGGGGTTTTAAGATGTACAGTTAACATGAGAGAATGCATTCCATGGACATGGGACAGCCTGTAAAAATACATAGGCATTAGATCTGCAATGTCATGTGCAAGTAAGCAAGAAGGTGAGGTTGAAGAAACTAAAAATCTGAGATAGGGAATAAGATATAATAGGCCTGGAAAGGTATGTTGAAGTTATTTTCGAAAGTTTTTTTTTCAATTAACCTTACAGAAGTATTTATATTTAATCCTAGGGGTAATATGGAGCCACTAGAACTTCTTGAGCTGGGTGTTCCACCCCTCCAGGATCCTTGGCCTTATAATCTCAATCTAAATGGCCATGAATCCTGGAACAAATAGAGGCACTGTGCTTTGTACATCCTGCCAACTATGCCATAATGAAATGTAATGCAAAAGCAACTTCCCAAGGTTCAAAATACCAGCATAGGTGCTCTCCATTTTATTCAGTGAAAAATTCTCAAAGAACAGAGAAGATCAAAATATGACATCATTCAAAATACAGCATTTACTAAGTGTGATTAAATAATCTCCAAGTACTACCTGATTTAATCAAGTACTACCCCACCCCTGGACATTACATTCATTTAATCAATCACCAATTCCTCTTCTAAATACTACTTCACCCCCAGGCTGTACATTAATTTAGTCCATCACAAAGACCCTCTTATCAAATAGAGATTAGTTTCCAATCATAAGTAAAGTACATTCATTTGTTCAATCACAGAACACAAAAAAGTCAAAAGTTCCCCACCCTTGAATCACAATGGAATCTACCCCAGAGTTACAACAAGTTTAAGCACATCATTTAATACCCAAATGGAGGTCTTTTTTTCATCTTGACATGAGGCAAGTTCTCAGCAATCTTTGTTCCTGAGGAGACAAAGCTTAGCAAGGCCACAAGATACATTGCCAGTCTCTTCATTAATTCATTCTCTGTCTGCAAAACAGTCCTAGGACCCCTCAAAACATTAGCAAAACCATCTTCCAGGATTTCTGTAAACATACAACAAGAAAATCCTTCTTCAGGGCTTCTGAACCAACAGCAAGGTTCCAAGACTTCTGCAACAACAGCACTGTCCTTCACCAGTGGACAGAATTCACTCTCTGTCTGCAGAGCAGTCTCAGTAGCTCTGAACCAACAGTAAGGTTTCCACACCTCTGCAACAACAGGACTGTCCCTCACCAGACAAAGTACCAGCATAACAGCCATGTCTCCTCAGTCCTTGGCAGCTCTCGGTGGCAGCTCTCAATAGTCCTGGGCAATTCAAAGTGGCCCTCAGCAATCCTCTCAGTCTCTCTCTGCCTTCAAAATGCTGCTTCCAAAAATTCTTCCTCTCTCTTTTCTTGTGTCTCTCTAAATTTATGTCACCAGCTCCTCCCAGTTCAGCCCTCTCTTTTCACATCAACAAGTCTATCCCACAAGTGGGATTCACAAGCTCTAAGTTTTAACAAAATCAAAACAAAAACCAAGCCAATACAGGGGGATCTTTAAATTTAATTACTATTACAGAGTGACATGGTTATATCTGCGCTTAGGATATCATTTTGGCAGCTATATGAAGGATGGATTGGGGAGAGGAGAGAATAGATTAGAAAGGTAAATTAAGAAGTGAATTCAATAGTCTAGCTGAAGGATGATAGGATCTGAATTTACTGTTTTTGTGCATGGAACTTCAAAATAAATGTTTGTGTTCCCTCAAACTTCCTATCTTCATAGTTTATTAATCCTCTCAACTTCTCTGCTGTTGTTGAATCATTTCAATCGTGTCCCACTCTTAAGGACTTCATTTGGGGTTTTCTTGGCAAAGATGCTGGAGTGGTTTGCCATTTCCTTCTCCATCTCATTTTACAGATGAGGAACTGAAGCAAACAGGGTCAAGTGATTTGCCCAGCTTCACATAGCTAGTAAATGACTGAAGTTGGATTTGAACTCACAAAGAGGAGTCTTCATGCCTCCAGAGGCAGGACTCTATCCACTGTGCCCTTTTGATCTGTACTTTATCTTATCCTTATATGAATGGCTGTAACCTTGAACTCACCTCAAGTCCCTTATTCAATGATTCAGAACTCTGAAATTTTCCTTATCTGCCCACAACCTTCTGTCCTTCTGTATCTTCCTGTGCTGATTTCCAAAATTCTTTATTATTATCTTTCATTTTTGTTTTCTTTTTTTCATCATCCATCAGCTCTCCTCTAAATCCACTGTTTTTCCCTTCACAATTGACCATGTAGTTTATAATTTCAAATATTCACTGTTATTAAATTTTTTTTATCTTTTCCTGTTTTTACATACATTTTTTTTTCAGATCCCAACCCTAAGCTAATGTCACCATTTGCTACCAAGATGATACGTGATTGTCCTTGGTGAACACAACTCATCTGGCCCAAATGAACTGTATTTCAGCTACTAAAAGAATTGGCAGATTTGATTGTGGAGCTGATAATCATATTTTAAAGGTTATGGAGAATTGTAGAGGTAGTAAAGTCCTAGAAAAGAATAAATATCCTAATTTTGAAAAAAAGAGAGAAAATAGAATTTGAAAATTATAGGTCAGTGACTTTAACTTTGTTTCCTGGTAAAGTTCTAGAACTTATGAAAGAGATGGTTAATAAACTTTTAGAAAGAGAGAGATAATTAAAAAAAAGAACAAATAAAAACTGTTTATCCTAGTATAGCCTCATTTCTTTTTTTAAAGTAATAATTACTAAACATATCAAAAAATGCTGCAAATAGTTTAGCTAGATTTTATCAAAGATTTCATAAAACATTTCATGTAATTTTTGTAGAGAGGATGGAGAATTGTAAAGTTAGAAAGTTAAGAAAAGAGTTTAAGAGGAAAGCTAATGAGTTCTGTCTTGAAGATAATTGATTTTAGATACCTGCGAAGCACATATGTAACAGTAAAATATGTCAGTCAGTTGACAATAATAGAATCAGACTGATTAAGAGCTTGTTGGATATCTGAATTCAAAAAATCATTGTTAATGGTTTATTGTCACTGTAGCAAGGTTTCTCTACTGGAGTATCCCAGGGATTCCTGCTTGGCCAGATGCTCTTTAAAAATCTTTATCAATGACTTAAATAAAGGCATAAATGACATGCTTATTAAATTGGGGGTTGATGCTATGGTTGATTGGTAGCTAACACATTGGCTGAAAGAAACAGGATTCAAAATGTTCATGAGAGGCTAAAGCATTGGACTAATTCTAACCCTCATCAATAACCACTAGATGCTTTCCACATATGTTCTAGTGGATAACCCTTGGGGAAGTCACACCATTTGAGTCCATGCAAATTTATCACATTTCAACCAATCCATATTGCTACATGACCCTACTTTTAGTCTTCTCTAATTGATTCTATGTTACAATGGTTACTCAAAACTTTCTCCCCTCTTGCTGTACTTCCCTATCCATCTTTTTTCCTTTTCTCAGAAGAGGATTTCATCTCCTACTTTACCCAAAGAAGAGAGTTACCTTACCAAAAGAAGGAAGATAGGCCATCTTCTTGAATTTGTCTCTTTGATCCATTTTACATCTATCCTGATTCAGTGGACTTTTTTCTAATGCATATAAATATATTAGAATCTCACAAAAGACAAAATCTTCACTGCTGTCCTTGTAAGGCATCATCCTATATCATTCTTCCCAATTACTACTAAACTCCTGGGGGGGGAGAATTCCCAATTACTACTAAAGAAGGCATTTGTGTGTCATGCCTTCTTTTTCCTTTTGCCATTTCTCAACTATTTTAAACTGTTGTCTGACTCCAGTCACGTGGTAGAAATTACTTTCTTTAGGCCTAATATCTTTGTTGTTAAATCTTACAATGCTTTCTCAGTTTCCATGTAACTCTTCTATCAAATTTGAAAGTGTTGATAATTCTCTGCAATTGGAGGCTCCCCCACCCGTTAGGAATTCTCTGACATTTGACTGCTTCTGGTTCTCCTACCAGATGTATTTTGGTATTACCTCATAATGGCTTGTAAGGGTCAATTGTTAAAATTTTAGTGTGAATATTTAGAAATCAGAAAAAAGACAAGTCAGAGTTTAATTTATTATTTTGTAGATTATCTAGACTTAAGAAACTGATAGAGAAAATATTAATAATGCAGACTAAATTTAAAAGTGTGCCAGTATATTTTTTTCCAGAGAGTTAATTGCTAAACATTCACAAGCACATACCTTCTAACCAACAAAGTTAACTTTACATTATTATCATCAATAAGGCTTTGTCCTTGTCTTCTCCTTACCATGTCTGTTGGTTATCTTATGAGTTCCCATGGTTTTACATGTCATTTATACTCAGATGATTTTAGAACTACATATCTAGCACTAGTCGTTCTCTTGTATTCTAATTCCATAACCCAAAAAAGAGGACTGTCTGTTGGTTACCTTTACCTCAATTCAGATGCAAATCTAAAACTTCATATGTTCAAACTAGAGAACACTTATCTTTTAGCCTTCCATATTTCTTTTTTGGGATACACCATACTTTCAGTGGACCAAATTCATTCTCTTTTCATCATCTTTTGTCTCCAAGTACTTTCTACCCCAGCAACTCTCTCCTCTGATTGGTTAGTTCCTCCCTGATCCTTCATTTGAAGGAAAGTGCCCAGGTCAGGCATGTCTTCACTTTTCTCCATGCATGCTTCTAATTCTCTAGACTTTTTTTTTTCCATTTTGGAGGGGTGAAGGTAAGGCAATAGGGGTTAAGTGACTTGCCCAAGGATCCACAGCTAGTTTGTGTGTGTGTGTGTGTGTGTGTGTGTGTGTGTGTGTGTTGTGTCTGAGGCCATATTTGAACTCAGGTCCTCCTGACTCCAGGGTTGGTGCTCTATTCACTGTGCCACCTAGCCACCCCCACTCCCTAGACTTTTTGCACCATGTTCTTGTGCATTTTTTCCCCTCCCCACCCTTACATTTTTTTTAACTTTTTGTTGTTGCTGTCTTACCTCCTTAGGACATAGGCTCCTTGAGAGCAGGGGTTATATTTCTGTTTGCATTTGTATTCTCAGCACTTAGAAGAGTGTCTGGCACATGTTAAGCATTTAATAAATGCTTATTGATTTATTCCTGATGTCCCTGGCCCTCTTACTTTCAAGTATCTTCCCTCATTAAATAAGTAAGCATATACTTATCTGTTTTTCTACTGCATCTCCCTAGGGTAATGTAAGTGCCTTGACAGCATGGACTTTTTTTCATTCTGTCTTTACATCCCCAGGGTCAATGTGATGCCTTGCACAGGGTGGTTATTTAATATATACAATGGGAGATTGGGCTAAATTGGTTTCAAACTTGCCACTGCTTCTCTATAAGAGGTCTTGTTGCAATTTAGTTTCATTATTTTAAAAGTGTTTTCATGGTAGAGAAAATAAATCAGAAAATCAGAAATAAGCTCCTGCTAAAAACCAAAGTTATATTCAGTGAAATTAGGATTTCTATCATTTCCACCTGAACCATCAAGAGATTTTTATCTCCAATATTAGGGAATTTTAGATATGCAAGTCAGCTATGTTTACTTCCAGTACTTTTTCTTCCATTTTGAAACATCTTAATAAAATTCATCTGCTTACTTAAATTGTTTTATTTGAAGACATAAGAATGAAAAAGGGGAAAATCAGAAAAATGAAGTTATTTGTTACTTTTGAAAGAATGTCTAAATAGTATTTTTGGAGTACTTTGCTACTTTTTATTTTTCATTGCAACATTCTTCAAATTGTTTATCGCTTCCTTTATGGAGCTGGAAAGTTGTCTCCTTTAGCTTCTAATAGGATGTTTCTATTTGTATCTTTTATGTGCTACCAATGATATCACAGAGCATGTGCTACTGGTTTAAAGTTTTTATTACTTCAAAGTGATAAGGATGTGACAAGGTCTTGCGTTAATGCATAAGATTTACAAATTGGTTTTCCCATCAAACAAAATTAACAAATGAACATTTTTCTCTCTCTTGTAAGATTGATACAACCTCATTTTCTTTTATCATAAATTGTTTGTAAAGTAAGCCCATGCAATTGCAACTAACTAGACTTTGCATTGTCATACTTAACATGAAGAATTAGAATCCACGAACAATCCCATTGGTGGTAATGGGGAGTGGGAGAGGCATCAAAGATCTTTTGCCATTTTCACTCTCTTAACAGAGCACCTGACCTGGAATGATTTTTCTTTTCCTTTTTAATTTTATTGACAAATATGATGTAGTTGTTCAGCAGACAGATCATTTGAAGACTGATTCTATCACCTTAAACATTTTTGCAGCTCTCTCTTCAAGAATAATGTGTTAGAATCTGAGAATTGGAAGGGACTTCAGTGTTCACCCCATTCAAAACATACCCCACAAATGATTGAATCCACTATCACTAAAGGTAACCATTCTTGTTAAGGAAAGTATATGTTATTACATTTTCCCCCTGACATTAAGCTTAAACTTGTACCTTTGTAATTTCCACCCACTCTTCCCAGATATGCCCAGGGTCAAAGAGAGTGAATTTAATCTTCCCTCCAGAAGACAACCCTTCAAATACTTGAAGACAGCTATCATAATTCTCTTGAGTCTTTATTTTTGCTTTTTGGAGGGCAATTGGGGTTAAGTGACTTGCCCAAACTCATACAGCCAGAAAGTTTATCAAGTGTCTGAGGCCGAATTTGAACTCAGGTCCTCCTGACTCCAGAGCTGGTACTCTATTCACTTTGCCACCTAGCCACCCCCTCTTGAGTCTTTTTTTTTCTACCTCCTAGATTCCTTGGTTTCTTTTAAAACTCAGCTCAAATCCTCCCTTCTGCAGGAGTAGCCAACAGATAGCACCTTTCTTCTGAGATTGTTTTCAGTTTATACTGTATGCACCTAGAGGCATCTAGGTAGCTCACTGGACCTGGAATCTGGAAGATCTGAGTTAAAATCTTGACTCAAGCACTTACTAGCTGTATGGCCCTGGGTAATTCACTTAACTTCTCTTTGCCTCAGTCTCCTCTTATGTAAAATGAATATAATAATAGCACTTACCTCCCAGTGTTATGATGAGGATCAAATAAGATGTTAATTATAAAGCACTTAGCATATAAAATAAATTCTCTACAAATGTTAGTTGCTATTGTAAATTCATAGTTGCTTAAATGGTATTTCCCCTATTAGAAAATATGGGCATTGAGGACAAGGTCATGCTGCCCCCCACCCCCATTCTTTATATTCTGAGAGCAGTTTGTGGCACATAGTATTTAATAAATGCATTGTTGTTGGATGGATAGACTGGTGAGGCCTAAATATTGACTGTGTTCAGTTAAACCTCTAGTTACTCACATCTTTTAATGAGGAATGTACTTTCAACATGACTATCTCCTTGGGAGATCTTTCATTGCCATCTTCTACAGTGGAAGCCTTTCCCAATTCCTCTTATTTCTAATCCTTTCCCTCTTTTAATTATTTCTTACTTATCTTGCATATAGCTTGTCTGTACATATTTGTTTGCTTGTTGTCTCCAGCATTAGAATGTAAACTCATTGAAGGAGGGAACTGGGTATTTTTTCTCTTTTTATATCCCTAGCATTAAAATCACAGCCAAGCCCATAGTCTTTGCTTAATTAATGTATGCTGAATGTTTAAATATGAATTGAACTAGAGGTTGTTCCCCACCCCCACTCCCATGGCAGATTTATTTCCTGCTGATAGACTTTCTCTCACCACTGGGCTTCTTCCTTCTAGGATAACACTTTTTATTCTTTTTTTTCTCTGTCTATATATTTTTTTTATTTTTTAAATTAAATTGTTTTTATTTTTAGTTTATGTCATTCATTTCCACAAGATTTTGAGTTACTAATTTTCCCCCCATCTTTCCCCTACCCACCACCCCAAAATATCAATCCCACTGCATATCCCCTCTCCCAGCCTGCTCTATCATATATTCTTCCCCATCCCCCCTCCAAATTTTTGGAAGGGCCAAGATGGATCTCCACACCCCAATGTCTGTATACCTTATTTTCCAGTTTCATGTAAATGTGTGTGTGTATGTGTATTAACCTTTGATTTTAAAATTTTACATTCCACTTTCTTTCCCTTCCTCCCTCATCATCCACCTTTACTGGGAAGATAAGCAATTCAATATAGGTTGTACATGTGTAGCTAAGCAAAACATTTCCATAGTGGACATATTGTGAAAGACTGATTATATTTCCCTCCATCTTATCCCACCCTCCCATTGTTCTATTCTCTATTTTGATCCTGTCCCTTTTCAAAAGTGTGTGCTTCTAACTACCCCCTGTCTGTCCTCCCCTCCATCATCCCCCTTCTCATTCCCTTACCCCCCTACTCTTCTGTAGGGTGAGATATCCTATTTAGTGTGTATGTCATTCCCTCCCTAAGCCAATTTAAATGAGAGTAACATTGACCCATTCCCTTTTACCTTCCTGTTCTCCCCCTCCATTGTAACAGTTTTCCTTTGCCTCTTCTATATGAGATAATTTATCTCATTCTGTCTCTCCCTATCTCCTCTCATTATATTCCTCTCTCACCTCTCAATTTCACCTTTTAAGTATCATCCCTTCCTATTTAATTGGTCCTGTGCCTTCTGTGTACACATGTACACATATATAAACACACTCACATGTATATTCATATGCCCATACACTCACCTATATATATGAGGACATATATATGAATGTATACACATATATAGACATATATATGTGTCTATATATATGAATGTATGCATATATACATATATATAAATATAAATATACACACACATTTATATTCCCTTCCACTATCCTCATATGGAGAAAAGTTTCATAAGTTACAATTATCCTTTTTCCATGTAGGCATGTAAATAGTTCAACTTTGATAAGTTCCTTATGATTTCTTTTCCATGTTTACCTTCTCATGCTTCTCTTTCTTCTTGTATTTGAATGTCTAATTTTGTATTCAACTCTTTTTTTTTTTTATCAAGAATGCTTGAAAGTCCTTTATTTCACTGGATGACAATATTTTCCCCTGAAACATGATACTCCATTTTGCTGGGTAGGTGATTCTTGGTTTTAATCCCAGCTCCTTTGACCTCCAAAATATCATATTCCAAGCCTTGCAATTCCTCAGTGTAGAAGCTGCCAGATCCTGTGTTATCCTGACTGTTTCCACAACATTCAAATTGTTTCTTCTTGGAATGCTTGTAATATTTTATCCTTGATCTGGGAACTCCAGAACCTGGCTATACTATTCCTAGGATTTTTCTTTTTGGGATCTTTTTGAAGAGAAGATAGGTCGATTCTTTCAACCACTGTTTTATTCTCTTGTTCTAAAACGTCAGAGCAATATTCCTTAAGGATTTCTTGAAGGATGATTTTTTTTTGATCATGGCTTCCAGGTAGTCCAATAATTTTTAAATAATGTCTCCTGGATCTATTTTCCAGGTCAGTGTTTTTTCCAATGAGATATTTCACATTGCCTTCTATTTTTTTCATTTGTTTGGATCTGTTTCATAGCATCTTGATTTCTCATAAAGTCATTAGCTTCCATTTACTTCAAACTAATTCTGAAGGAATTATTCTCTTCAGTGTTTTTTTTGTGTAAGGCATTCTTCTCCTTATTAGATTTTGGGGTCTCTTTTGCCATTTGAGTTATTCCATTTTTAAGGTGTTATTTTCTTCAGTTAGGTTGTTGATTCTTTTTTCATGATTTTCTTGCATCATTCTCATTTCTCTTCTCAATTTCTCCACTTCTCTCATTTGGTTTTCAAAATCCTTCTTAAGCTCCTCTATGGCCTGTTAGCAGTTCATATTATTTTTGGAAGCTTTTGGTACATGATTTCTTACTTTGTTGTCTTTCTCCTTTTCCATGCTTTGATCCTTTTTCCCCAAAAATAGAAATCTAAAGTTTTACTGCTGTGCTTGCTTTGCTTCTTTTGCTTGCTCATATTGCTGCTCAATTACT
This sequence comes from Petaurus breviceps papuanus, assembly GCF_028583685.1. Classification (NCBI taxonomy): domain Eukaryota; kingdom Metazoa; phylum Chordata; class Mammalia; order Diprotodontia; family Petauridae; genus Petaurus; species Petaurus breviceps. Next base: position 39,065,554 of record NW_027185764.1, on the reverse strand, counting down.
TGACTTTTGAGCTTTTTGCCACAGTAGAACTCTGCTTCCAAAGAGGAGAGCTTTGTCCTAAATTGCTGGGGTTTTTGCAGCTGCTGGAACTATTAGTTGGCTGCCCTCTCTGAAGCCTCCACAGGCTCTGGCACCTGGTCACACACCCCAGGATCTCCACCCAAGACAGTGATCCAGATTGAAGCAGGTTAAAGCAAGAGTGATTAAGCCTCAGACAGGTCGCTTGTTCCCCATACAATCTGTATGCCAGGAGCTCTGAAGTAGCCATGCAGTGGTGGCTGCCATGCTCCATCTGCTTCTCCCTCTGGGGGCAGATGCCAGACTGCACTCTTGGACCCCCTGTTCCCAAAGTCCACACTGACCTTTTATTTTACCTTTGGAATTTATGGGTTGATAATTCTGGAAACCGCATAGCTGCTGGTGATCCACTCTCCTGACATCCCTCCAGCCATGGCTAAAATTATGGGCTCAGGTGGGGCTGTGCTCTCCTCCCAGCATGCTGTGATGAACCCTTCTTGTTGGCCTAACAGGCTGCCTTCAGTGGGAGATTTGTTTCTCTCTGTCACTTTGTGGGTTCTGTAGCTCTAAAATTTGTTTAGAGTCATATTTTATAGTTATTTGAGGTGATTATGGGTGGAGCACATGGAGTTTTCCTGCTTCTATGCTGCCATCTTGGCATCGTCCCAACACTTTTTATTCTCGATGACCATAATAACATTGTCTCCTCTTTAATTCTGAGAGTAACTATCTGATTTTGGTGATGTACTGATCCTTACAAGTAAATAAATTATGATGTCAGTAGAAAGCAGTTTTCTGCAGAAACCTCTTGTCCTAGCAGGAATAGGACTTTAATTCTTTACTATTTTCAGTTATGATGATTTCTGTGGAATTTCCTCATATTTCATTTGAAGGAAGACAGTGCTATGCTGTTCTTTGAAGGTTCATTTAATACTGAGTTTTTTATTCCATGCCTGTGCACTCTGAATATTACTGTAAGTGCATAATTTGCAATAAAGGAAAAAAATAGAAAACCATTGCACATGTAATTATACTACAGCTATATATTATGTAAATTGCAGCATGTTAGGCTCTGATTAATATAAAGTGTTACAAGATGTTTTTAATATAATTAAATAGAAACGTTCCTTTTCCCTTAAGTGTTTTATGAATATTGTTTTCTCATATCTTCCTTGTTGTCAGGTGATTTCACTATTTTCACTTCTCTCCTTTAATTAAATTTATGACAATTAAAATTTTGGTCTGTTTTAAAGTTTCAAGCTAGTCACAAACTGAGAAAAAGAATATAAACCCTGATAGGATATATTTGAGATTAATTTAAACATTTGCCTTTACTTAATTCTTAATCAATAGTTGAAGTCAATATAGAGTCTTTTGAGAAATAATATTCTTTAAAGTTTTAAACATCAGGAACATTAAAGACAACATTTTTAATGATTCTCTGAGTTCCAGCTATTAGAAACACTCAATATGCTTCTTATTGAATTTATTTGTTTAAACAAATTCATTCCTCTTTACTGATCCACAATAAATATTCATCCTCCTCATTTTCAGTTACCATTTATTGTCAGTCTATGGGTATTTGGTCATGTCCCAGGAATTTTCTATTCAATGAATTAATAATGACAATGATAGATATTTAAATAATAGCAACAATTAAAAACCTATTCTCATAATGATCTGTTCAGTCATTCCGTTGTGTCTGACTCTTGGTGACCCCTTAGAACATAGCACTTTAGACCATTCTATCCTTCCCTATCTCCTGAGGTCTGTCCAAACTCATGTTGATTGCTTCCATGAGATTATCTCTCCATTTCATTCTCTGTAATCCCCTCCTCCTTTTGCCTTTAATTTTTCCCAACATAAGGGTCTTGTCCAATGAGTCCCATTTTCTCATTATGTGGCCAAAGTATTTAAACTTCAGATTCAGTGATTTACCGTACAATGATTAGTATGAGTTAATTTCATTGAGTATTGACTAACTTGATATTGTTGCTTTCCAAGGGACTCTCAAAATTTTCTCCAGCACCATAATTTGAAAGCACCAATTCTGGGGCACTCAGTTTTCCTTATAGTTCAAATCTCACAGTGATACATTGTACTACTGAAAAACAACAACATAGCTTTGTCTCTACAGACCTTTGTCTACAAGGTTATGTCTCTGCTTTATAGTATGTTTTTCAGATTTGCCATGGCTTTTTTTCAAAGAGCAAACACCTTTTGATTTAGTGACTGTAGTCACCATCTGCAGTGATCTTTGAACCCACAATATAAAATCTGACAAGAATAAAAAAAATCTGAATATAAAATTATATTATATTTGCCAGAAAGTGATGGGACTTGAAGACAAAATCTTAGGGTTCTTTTTTTGTTGTTGATCAGCTTCTAGGCAGCTTTTTTTTTTCACCTTGAACAAGAGGCTTCTTAGTTCTTTTTTAGTTTCTGCCCTGAAAGTGATATTATCTGCATATTGGAGACTGTTAATATTTCTCCCAGCAAACTTAATTCTAACTTTTGATATATTCAGCCTGGCATGTTAACTTTGTATATAAATTAAATAAAAAAGGTGACAACATGCAGCCTTTTCCAATCTTTAACCAATTTTTCCATATTTGATTCTACCTGTTGCTTCTTGACCCACTTAGCTTCATAAGGAGAAAAGAGAGATAATCTGGTACTCCCATCTCTCAAAGGGCTTGCCACATTTTGTTGTGATCCACATAGCCAAAGGCCTTTAGTATACTTAATGAAGCAGAAGTAGACATTTTCCTGGAACCCTTTTGCTTCCTCCATAATCCAGAGAATGTTGGGAATTTGGTCTCTAATTCCTCTTCCTCTTTGAAAAAAGTCTGCTCTTCTGGTAATTCTCACTTTACATATTCCTTTTGTATAGCTTGCAAAATCTTGAGCATAACCTTGCTGGCATGTGAAATGGGCAAAATTGTGTGGTGATCTGAATGTTCTTTGACATTGCTCTTCTTAAGGGTAGAGATGGAAACTGATCCTATCCAATCTAGTGGACACTGATGAGGTTTCCAAATATGACAGGATATTGAGTGTGGACCTTTATTTATTTATTTATTTTAGCTTTTTGGAGGGTAGTTGAGGTTAAGCAACTTGCCCAAGGTCACACAGCTAGCTTTTGTGTTAAGTGTCTGAGGTCAGATTTGAACTCAGGTCCTCCTGACTCCAGGGCCATTGCTTCATTCACTGTGCCACCTAGCTGCCCCGAGCATAGAACTTTAAAAGTATCATCTTTTAGGTTTTAAAAAGCTCAGCTGAAATTTTATCATGTCCACCAATATCATTGTTAGCAATACTTTTTAAGGCCCTCCTGGCTTCATTCTCTAGGATGCCTGGCTATAGATCAGTAACCACACTGCTATGGTTATCAATGATGTTAAGATCTTTAATGTATAGTTCTTTTGTGTATTCTTGCCACCCCTTCTTAATCTCTCCTACTTTGGTTAAGTCCCTGCTATTTTTTGTATTTTATCATGCCAAGTTTTGTATGAAATATATCCTTGATATCTCTAATTTTCCTGAAGAGATCTTTTGTCTTTCCCATTCTGTTGCTTTCTTCTAGGTCTTTGCCTTGCTCATTTACAAAAAAAAACTTCTTATCTCTTCTTACTATTCCATGGGTATAAATTTTCCTTTCTCCTTTATCTTTCACTTTCCCCCTTTCTTTAGCTGTTTGTAAAGCCACATGAGACAACCATTTTGCTTTTTTGTTCTTTTTTTCCCTTGGAATGTTTTTTTGTTGGTGCCTCCTGTACAATATAGCGAACCTCTGTCCCCAGTTTTTCAGGCACTCTTTCTCCCAGATCTAATCGCTTAAATCTATTCATCACTTCCACTTCCTATTCATAAAAGATGGTGGTCAGATCTATGCAACTTGACGTGTTATCTAAAAGACACAGACTACTTTTCCTGATTAATAACCACCTGTGTCTTTTTAAATTTTCAAAATTTACATTAAATGAAAGAATGCTAATGCTAATGATGCTAATAATACACTGGATGAAATGAGGATAATTTACTCAAATATCTGAATATTGCTAATTACCTGAATTTGAAAGCAACTTCCCCAGTAAATCACTCCCAAATCACCTCCATTAAAACAGATTATTATACACTTTCACCATGAATCTCAGATAGAACCCTCTTTGAACCTCCCTACTACACTTACCATAGATTGCTTCACGTGATAGTTTTATTTGTCATATCTCCCAGGAATGCTGTTAAAACTTAGGAAAAAAGGACCTTCATGCTTGGCACTGGTAGAGACACAGTATTCTACACACTATAGGTGATGAATAAATATTTGTTGATCTATTTTTTGTTGGAAATTCTCTGATAATTGAATGAGTTTTTAACTCTGTAGAGTTTTTTTTTACTGTATAGTAGCCAGTCCTAAGGATTCTTTGGCCTTGCCCTTCACTGTGTAATTATTTGTCTTTCATGTTTGAAGAGGACTAAAAATGACATTACAATATCAAGGTCAATGTACAGTGTCTCTGGCTATTGTTGACCATATGTAATAGAAATGCAAATTTAAAGATCTTCCCTGCCCCTAGGCTAAAGTGCACCTGGAGCCTGGGGTGGGAGGCTTGTTTTTCAGTAGATACTTCTTGATTGGCCAGTGGGTCCAGAAGGTTGTTACATTCTCTGAGCCAGGAGAAGGCTATATAAGTCCTGATGTGAGGCTTTGTTTTGGGGGCTCACTTTGAGAAGTGTTCTGTGATTTGATATGGATTCTGGGAAGCCGTTGTCCAGAGCCCCCCCGGCTTTGAAAAACCCAGATGTTGAAACCCAGATGTTGATTGGGTATGGATGTAATGGCTGGACAGTTTGGAAAGCTGTCTACTTGATCTGTTTCTGTCTTGATAATTCTGCCTGTATACTTTGAAGTTAGGGGTGCTGACCTTTTTCCCCTGAACAAGGTAAACGATATATGTCTGACTGATTAAAGTAAGCTTGTTAACCCATTTTGAGTTGCTTTCCTTCATCAAAGCAGATCCAAGAACCTATATTGGCAGCAAACCCTGAGGACACTTGGGGTGCTTGCTGCTACACCATACCAATATGAGTTTGTAATGCTCTACCTTAGGTGGGACAGAAATAGTTCATATGGCTATGTAAGCCATCTTGGTATGATCACAAAAGAGTAGTCATTTGTAGGACCTCTGGGCTTTTCTATCCTTCCTGTACCTGAATTTGTCTATTCATGTTGCATTCACAATCAAAGTGTGAGTCCTTTGAGAACAGAGAATGTTTTTTTTTCCCTTTTTATCTCCAGAGCTTGGAAAATTGTAGGTACTTAATAATTGCTTATTTATTCATTGAATTATTCACAGGCAATATAAATGTGAGAATAGTTTTTTAAGTGCAGTTTTAACAACCAATCTCCTGCTCCCAAAATGGGAAAACATTTGGACTGTGACAGCATAGGGGAAAGATCAGCCAATATCTGATATTTAGAATGTGGTTTGAAAATTCCTTTATAAATTAAAAGATAGAATCAGCTGAATGAAAATTTACTTATTGCTACTTGAACACGTGTCAGCTGGAAGAGACAGATAAGACACCAGGAGACTTAACACTGTCCCAGTGCTTGAGAACTGGGATCTGGCATAAGCATATGTCTCTGTGGTGTTACCAGTGAACATTTTGAGAAGCATCAGGGTAATTGCACTTTAAGATATGAAGCTCACCAGGTTTGAATGTAGCATATTGACTTTTAATATATGGTAGTTTGGTAATGTACTAATAAGTAAATTAATTTCAGTAGTATTATACTTTTTGCTCTGTTGGGTTGGCCCAGGTAGAAGTAATTAATATTTTTGATTACCAAGTATTTTATATATTTGTATATTTTAAATGGAATTTCTCTTTCTAACTCTAAAAAAAGTATTTTTCAATGCTCATTATTTGTGTAGATTTATATTCTGCAATTTCATTGGTTCCAGTTGTTTCAGTTGCTGTAGTTGACTCTCTAGAATTTGTTATTCTATTGTACCATCTGCCAAAGTGATAATTTTATTTAAAAAATAATTTCTTTTTATTTTTTCAATTTTCACTTCCATAAGATTTTGAGCTTCAAATTTTCTCCCCCTTCCCTCTCATTCCCCCTCCCAAAAATGGCATGCAATCTGATATAGGCTCTACATTTGCAATCATATTAAATACATTTTCACATTAGTCATGATGTAAAGAAGAACTAGAACTAATGGGAAGAACCACAAGAAAGAAGGAACAAAACAAAACAAAAAAGGAAAAGGAGAGCAAATAGTATGCTTCTATCTGCATTCAGACTCCAAAGTTCTTTCTCTGTGGATAGCATTTTCCAACATGAGTCTTTTGGAGTTATCATAGATCCTTTCATTGCTGTGAAGAGCTAAGTCTATCAAAGACAGTCATCACACAATGAGGTTGTTGCTATGTACAATGTCCTCCTGGTTCCGCTTATTTTACTCAGCATCAATTCATATAAGTCTTTCCAGGTTTTTCTGAAGTCTTCTTGCTCATCATTTCTTATAGCAAAATAGTATTTCATTATATTCATATACCACAACTTATTCGGTAATTTTCCAGTGCTTTGCCACCACAAAAAGAGCTACTATAAATATTTTTGTACATATGTGTCCTTTTCTCATTTTTATGATTTCTTTGGGATACAAGGGGAATTTCTTTGGGATAGAAGGGGAATTGCTGGTCAAAAGGTATGCACAGTTTTATTGCCCCTTAGGAATAATTCCAAATTGTTCTCCAGAGTGGTTGGATCAGTTCTTAACTCCCCTAAAATGCATTAGTGTTCCAATTTCCCTATATCTTCTCCAGCATTTATAACATTTCTATTTTGTCATGTTAGCCAATCTGAGAGGTGTGATGTGACCTCAGAGTTGTTTTTATTTGCATTTCTCTAATCAATAGTGATTGAGAGCATTTTTTCCATATGATTATAGATAGCTTTTAGTTCTTCCTCTGAATATTGACTGTTCACATCCTTTGACCATTTATGAATTGGGGAATGACTTGAATCCTTAGAAATTTGACTCAGTTGCTTGTTTTAGAAATGAGGTCTTTATCAGAGACACTGGTTGTAAAAAATTTTTCCCAGTTTTCTGCTCCCCCTCCTCTTCTTTGTTGCATTGGCTTTGTTTTATACAAAAGCTTTTCAATTTAATGTAATTGAAATTATTCATTTTGCATTTCATAATGTTCTCTATACCTTTTTTGGTCATGAATTCTTCCATTTTCCATAAATCTCTATACCTTTTTTGGTCATAAATTCTTTCATGTCATAAATCTGACAGGTAAATAATTTCTTTCTGTTTTAGTCTGCTTATAGTATCAACTTTTATATCAAATAATGTACCCAATTTGACTTCATCTTGGTATAGGGTGTAAGATTTTGGTCTTTGCCTAGCTTCTGCCATACGAGTTTCCAGTTTCCCCAGCAGTTTTTGTTAAATAGTGAGTTCTTATTCCAGAAAGTGGAGTCTTTGGGTTTTTAAAATAGCAGATTACAATAGTAATTTACTACTGTGTCTTGTGTACCTAACCTATTCCATTGATCCACCACTCTCTTTCTTAGCAATTACTAAGTAGTTTTATCATTGCTGCTTTGTAATATAATGGTATGTCTAGGCTGTCTTCCTTTGCATTTCTGTTCATTACGTCCCTTGATATTTTGAATTTTTTTGCTTTTCCAGACAAATTTTAAATTATTTTCATGAAGTAATTTTTGGTAGTTTGATTGGTATGGCATTAAATAAGTAAATTAATTTAGGTAGAATTATCATTTTTATTATATTAGATCAGCTTACCCATAAGCAACTAATATTTTTCTAATCATTTATATTTGACTTTATTTGTGTGAAATGTGGTTTGCAATTATGTTCATATAGTTCTTGATTTTGTTTTAGCAGGTATACTCCTCAATATTTTATAATGTTTACAGTAACTTGAAGTGGAATTTATCTTTTGCTGTTGGGATTTGTTAGTAATATATATATATATATATATGTATGTATGTATATATATATACACACATACATATACATGTCAGTGGTTTATGTGGGTTAATTTCATATCCTGCAACTTTGCTAAAGTTATTCATTTATTATTTCAAGTATTTTTTTTACTTGATTCTCTAGGATATTCTAAGTATATCATCTTCAAAGGATGATAGCTTTGTTTCTTCTTTGCCTATTCTAATTCCTTCAATTTCTTTTTCTTCTCTTAAAGCTAATTTTTCTAGTACCAAATTTAATAAGAGGGGTTGTAATGGATATCCTTGTTTAATTCCTAATCTTATTGGAAATGTTTCTGGTTTATCACCATTACATATACGGCCTGCTTGTGATTTAAGGCACATATTGCTTATCATTTTGAGGAAGATTCCATTTATTCCTATGCTTTCATGTGTTTTTAATAGGAATGGATGTTTTATTTCGTCAAAAGCTTTCTCTGCATCTATAATGATAATCATATGCTTTCTCTTAGTTTTGTTGCTGATATGTTTAATTATGCTGCTATTTTTCCTAATATTTAATCAGTCCTGTATTTCTGATATTAATCTTACCTAGTCACAGTGTATTATTTCTCATAATAAGTTGCTAAAATCTTTTTGCTAATATTTTATTTAAAACTTTTCCATCTATACTCATTATGGAATTTGGTCTATAATTTTCTTTCTCTGTTTTGGTCATCCCAGTCTAGGTATCAGTACCATATTTGTATCATAAAAAAGAATTTTGTGGGACTTATTTGCTTGTTTCCCCAAATAGTCTATATAGAATTGAAATTTTTTTAATGTTTGTTAGAATTTACATGTAAATCCATCTGGCCCTGGAGATTTTTTCTTAAGGAGTTCATTGATGGTTTGCTAAATTTCTTTTGCTGAAATGGGATTATTTAATTATTGTGCTTCTCCTGTCAATCTGGGTAATTTATATTTTTGTAAATATTCATCTATTTCACTAAGATTGTCAAACTTATTGGCATACAATTGGGCAAAATAGCTCCCAATCCTGGTTTTAATTTTCTCTTCATGGGTAGTGAATTCACTGTTTTCATTTTTGATACTAGTAATTTGGTTCTCTTCTTTCTATTTTAATCAAATTAACCAAAGGTTTGTCTATTTTATTATTTATTTATTCATTTGCTTTTTGGAGGGGGGAGGGGAGGGCAATTGGGGTTAAATGAGTTGCCCAAGGTCAAATGGCTAGTAAGTGTGTCAAGTGTCTGAGGCCGGATTTGAACACAGGTCCTCCTGACTCCAGGACCAGTTCTCTATTCACTATGGCAACTAGACACCCCCTATTTTATTTTTTTTTTACAAAATGCTAATTTTATTTTTTAGACAATGTTTATTCCTACAATTATTTTTCTTGTCATATGATCACAGACATCATTCCTAGCATGGCCTCAAATAGAAGGAGTAAGAAAAATGGACATCCTTATTTCTCCCCTTCTTTTGTTGGAAAGGATTCTAGTTTTCACATTACATATATATTGTTGACTCTTGGCTTTGAACATATACTATTTATTTTGTTTACAAAAAAGACCATTCTTATAGTTTCTTTTTAGTATTGTGGCACAAATGAGGATGATGTGTTATTAAAATTTTACTTCATTTATTGATGTAATCATATTATTTTGTTATTTTAAATATTATTTACATAAGAAGATCAAAGGGAAATAGTTAAGTTGGGGAAAAACATCTTTGCAGAAAATCTTTGACTAAGATCTGATTTTCAAAATACAATGGAACTGATTTAAATGTATAAGGAGAGACATACCTCACTTGAGAAATGATATAAGGATATGAAAAATTAATTCTCAAGAGGAGAAACTCAAGCTATTTATAGTCTTATGAAAAAAATGTTCCAGTCATTACTAATTAGAAAAGTTGAAATTAAAGTAAATTTAAGCTTCTACCTCACATTTATTATCCTGACAAAGTAGATAAATGCAATATGATGAATGATTGAAAAAATATTAAAATAGCCATATGATTTCAGTATTGCTTGAGCTATGAAATGGCAGAACCATTCAGTAAAATAACTTGGAACTCTGCCCTCAAATTTACTAAATATCTCTTCATTCAACCATGCCTTAAATAGGAGTAGATTCAGGGAGATCAAGAAAAAGGAGAAGGTCCCATATGTACAAACGTGTTTATAGTATTTCCTTTTTGTGGTGGGAAAGAACTGGAAATTAACGGGTGGGGTACCCACTAATTGTTGAATTGAATTGTATAATGCAAATGTATTGAAAAGCTATTATGTTGTCAGAAATGAGTAGAGATGGTTACAGAGAAACCTAGGAAAACTTCTATAGCTTGATACAGATTGAAGTCATCAGAAGGAGAAATATAGTTTCTACTATAATATAAAAATTGTGCAAATGAACAGCTTTATAAGATTAATAATTTTCATAGAGGCAATGGAGCAGTCATGATTTGAATACTGATCTTAAAGACAACTACCAACCTCAAGACAAGTGATGGACTAATCTGCAAAATGAAGCTCATGTTTTTGGGTTGGCCAATTAATCAATGTGGAAGCCCACCACCCCAAAGAGGGTCTTTAGGCCATTTTAAAAATTGCAGAAAATTTAGAAGGAACCAGAGATATATGACACTTTTGAAAGTGACATTTTGAATGTTTATTTAATTGTAAAAAAAAGTGATTTTGATTGGCTATTTACTTTAACATATAATTCTCTTCTGTTTTCTGCCTATGGAAATGTTCATTTTTATGGTATTTAAATTGAGTATTTTTGAATGAGAAGCTAAATTTGAGAGAAAAAAAAGGCTAGATGAAATTATAACTGATTGAAAATGGAGAAAAATAATCAAAGACTAACTCTGAGGTTCTGTGCTAACCTGAATGCGAGAATGATGATATCCAAAGCATGAAGTTTTCTTATTTTTATCATCAAAATAAAATGGTCAAATGGTCCATCAAATTTATTTGATTAAATTCTTATTTCCAAAAGGCCAATGCCCTATGTCACAAATATTATGTGTTTGACAAATGTTTCTTATATTAAAATAATCCACCAAAATAAGAGTTTTATTTTCTTTAAGTACACAAGGAAACCATTTCTGAACACTTCAATATTCATCTTTATGAGAAGAACCTGTAAACTGCGTTTCCATTTAGCTGCAATATCTTTATGTCTTTAATTTTTAATTACAGTGAGAATGTCACTGTGGAGGTGGAGGTGACTTAGTTCATACTGAAATTGCTAGAAAACAAGCATATATTAAGAGTACCAGCAATGAGATGAGGAGTTTCTTAATATTTTGTGTGTGTGTGTGTGTGTGTGTGTGTGTGTGTGTGTGTCATAGACCCCTTTGGAATCTAGAGAAGTCTATAGACTCCTCAGAATAATCTATTATATTTTGTGCATTTATAAACCTGCAGGAGGAAAAAAAAGTACTCTTGTAAAACCAAGCATGAGCCACTTTCCAGAGGACTGCTGCTGTGGACAACTTTCAAGGTTCTGAATACATAATATAGCAAGCTCTCTATTTATTCAATAACAAATCAGAGCAAAACATACAGAGAAAATTGAAATACAGAATTCACCATGTCACAACTCAGCAATTTATCACTAAAATGGCCACACAAATTTCACCAAAGTAGTCACATAGTTTTAAAAAAGGACATTAATTTAGTCAATCACAAAATCCTTAATTCAATCACAAAGTACAAAAGTCAAAGTTCTCCACCCCTAGGTCACAGTAAATCATAATCTTCTCAGTCAGTACAAAGTATCCAAGTAAAGTCTTCTTTCAGCTTGACTTGAGGCTGGCTCTCAGCTTCCATGGTTTCTCTTCCAAGGTCCCAGCTCCAACTGAAACCTGGGTTTCAAAGGCAGGCAGCTCCCAGTTCCTTGTCCAGCTCCTTGTCTAGTTCCCATTATATATTGGAGTTCACAGTGTCCAGTGTACTTCAAGTCCTTCACAGTTCCTGTTTCTGGGAAGACAAAGCTTGACAGAGCCACAATAATATTCATGCACATTGCTGGCACCATCATCAATTCACTATCTACCTGTGAAATCAACTCAGATCCACCCATAAGGTCTGAGAACTCACCACAGATCATCAACATAGACCCACAAACAAGGTCCAAGAGGTCAGCAAATCATCAGTAAAGTACCAGGACCTCCAAAATCCTCCTCCTGTACTTCTGCAAACATACAACCAGAAAATCCTCTTTCAGGGATTTCAGTAAGTTCCCAGTGCTTCCGTACAAAATATCACAGACAACCATCAACACAGACAGAGCAGACAAACAGAATGCCAGGAAACCACAAGTTTTCTCCTTCTTGATTCTGCCACCACAAGAGTTCTTTTCTCAGTTCTGTTATCTCTAACCAACACTTCTCCTTATATATGGTCAATAGCTCTTCCCCTTCCTGTTGTAGGTGTTCATAAGTTCTAGGGTTCACAAGTTGTGGGGTTCACATGTTCTGTTTCTTAACAGACTAGATACAAGTCTCAAAAGAAACTTGAACTGAAACAAGGTGTTAATTCAATAACTAAAAGAAGGCGTGATCTACTTTTGTGCTTGCCATTACAACTATTTAATGAAATAGAGGACTTTTTGTTTCCTGATAAAAGAATAGAGGGTAGAAAATTTGACAAACACAAGTCTCAAGAGAACTATAAAAAAGGTAAACATGAGGAAAAAATCACAAAAGATAACAAAATTAGGGTGAAAAGAGGGAGAAAAATTAAAATTTAAAATAAATGAATGAATTTTTAAAGTACAAAAATGAGATTAGAAGCTATACTACAAAATTATGAAGATAGTGAAAAGAAAAAAAGTGGAGGCGTTAGTTATAGATAGCTTTCTTTAGAAGTTTAGTCAGAGAAGGGAGAAGAAATATAGAATGAGAGCTAATAGATATGAATGGTAAAGGTTTTGAGGATGGGTGAAATGTTAGGTAACAGGTATGAAAAGAAAACACAATAAGAAAAAAATCCAATAATGATTAATGTGGGGAATATTATTGAGTTGTCCTTAACAATGATGATGCTAATTAGTATTTCTATTTTAATAAACTCCAGATAGATATTTATGAAAAGATGACAAGATCTTTTATTTCACTTTTTCTAGTCTGGCTAGGTTAAGGTAACAAAAAAATCTCAGAACAGCATCATCTCCCATGCTTATTTTCAACTTGGCACACTTTTCTCTACAAAATTTGTAGAGTCTAATCCCTGGGCAACTTGTCAGTGGTATATCTACAACCTTTTCAAACAATGTACAGAAAACATGCATAACTGTGAAGCAAATCATGGATTTTATGCCAGGTATGCATCCAAGGGGCATTTTGTAAACACAACCTGTCTTATTCTGTTTTGTTAGGTGACTCAAGGACAGAGTGTACCACTTCTGTCAAGAGCCTATGATTGGGATTCATTTTTTTCTGTTAACTGCACTAAAGTCTTTTCATTTATTCCCTGTGTGCCTCTTAGATGACAGGCATGTTCTTTGTGCAATTTCCTACTTATTCAGATGTTGTAATTTAGTATTTGATTATTTGCATGATAAAAATCATCAGCTAAAATTTAGTGATTAAAAAAAACTCACTTAACCAACCTCATTTTGCATAACTTAGTGCTTTGAGAAACTAGTTTCTCAAACTCAGAATAAATTTGTTTAAAAAGCATATCAACTTCTGGTATTCAGGTTTAAACATAGATACATTGATAAGGTATAGACAAGCATAACCTTATGAATTACCTTTTTATTTAACAATTAAAATATAACATTAATTAACCTAATTAATTAACATTATTAACAATTTAATTAATTTAAGAAGATTTTTCCTTCCCTTATCTAGTTACTGTAGTCAGAACAAAGATACCAATCATATGTGATTGTATTGTTACTTTGAGATGCAAATAACTGAAGAGGAATTACAATAAATAATAGATTTAGGACTGCATTGGAGGTTAGAGGCTAGCCAGTACAACATCTTAGTAGGAAACTTCCTGATTTCAAGCATGGTGCTCTCTCCACTGCAACCCTAAACAAAAGAAGAGCTCTTACAAAGCATGATGATTATATTCCCCCCTCATCTCTACTGAACAAATAACCAAATAGGATTGACCCTCAACTGCATGTAAGTTTAAGCTATTGAGAATAAAGTACTCCTTCACACCATATTCTTATGGTCCGAATTATGAAATATGACAACATATTTCAGAAGGACCACCAAAAGGATCACTTGGAATATACTTTATTAGGGGGTATTTGATTTTTTTAAAATATTCTTTTATTGGAATGAATACAATGTATGTATTATGTAGAATAGAATCAATAGCTGTAATCTTTCCTTTTTATTCCAAATCATGAAATCTTATATCATTATCTTGTTCTTTTTAAAAATAAAAACAACTGTAATGGTAATAAAATAAAATTAAAAAAATGAAATTGCTGGTTAATTTGCAATAAAATACTCCATTTCAGCATTGGCCATGGCAATCAATAAGGATTGGTAGGGAAAAAGTTCCCACATGGCCGTAGGAATTCTATCAAAATCTTTACAATTACCTCCCCATACAATGACCCTTTTATCCCTCAGGAAGAAAGAAAGCCAAACTGCCTCTTTGCTGCCTTGAAGGATCAGCTGAGCCTACATAAAATAGGTACTTATCCTACCAAATGTTTTCCCTTGGTGGTAAGGTTATCTAAATTTTCTAAGGGCACTTCTACCACTCAAATAGCCTTAAAACAACTCTGATCTCATAAGCAGTACTGGATTAAAACATAATAAAAGTAATAAGAAGGCAAAACCATTAAATATCTTTCAAATTTTGACATTTGTAAAGTGATAAATTCAAATGCTCTCTACATAATTGCTTGTTCATTCTTTTTTCCTTTCCAAGAGGATTAATGACATCACAATATCATGTATTCACTTGAGTATGTATTGGATTTAAGGGAAACAGAGTTTCAAAAAGGATTCTGCTCCCTCTTTCTTTCATAGTCATCAAAGTTCAGTTGCACGACAAAAGTTAGGGTGCCTAGTGATCGTCCTGGATGTTAGCTATGATAGACCTTGTAATGCCATGCTCAGAAGCTTTCCAGAAGAATGCTACTGTGAACAGCTTTTAAGGTTCTGATTACACAGTATGGTGATCACTCTATTCCTTAACAAATCAAAACAAAACTTTCACAGAGAATCAAGGTACAGCATTCACAATATTACAACTCATCATAGAAAATCTCAATATGATATTCACAATATAGTTTCGAAGTAAAATAGTCACTCTGAAGTTAACTCAATCTTATCAGTAGTCTCAAAGTACATAGTCAAAGTCTTCCACTCATGGGGCAAAATCTTGATTAACTCAATCAGTAACTTAATCAGCAAAGTCTTACTAAGTATCATACACAAAGCCCTCCATCCCTTAGGTCACTAGTAAACTATAATTCCATAATTACTCAGTACCCAAGAAAAGGTCTTTTTATCTTGACTTGGGTCCTATTATGAGATTCCCTGGATCCCCTTCCATGGTCCCAGATTCTACCTGGATTCACCAGACTGTCACCTGGGTTCAATGGCAGACAGCTCCCAGTTCCTTGACCAGCTCTCTGGGCAGGTCCTGCTCCACACTGAAGTTCACAGGGTCTGGTCCATGTCAGATCCTTTGCAATTTCTGCTCCAGGAAATTCAAGGCTCAACCAAGCCACAAACAAACAAAGTCTCAGCATCCAAGTCATGCTTCTTCAGTCACCTGGACTCCAGGTCTCCTCACCTCCTGGGCTCTGGGATCCCATTCAGAAGAAGATCCATCAAATTAAAAATCCCCAACTAAATAATAAATTCTGAAAATCAAAGGAAAGATTACTAAAATTGAAAACAGGAAAGCAATTGAACTAGTAAATAAAACTAAAAACTGATCTATGATAAAAAATAGATCATTCTTTGGTTAATTTGATTAAAAAAGAAAGAAAATCAAATTAGTAGTATCAAAAATGAAAGGATTTAATTCACCATCAATGAAGAAGTTAAAGCAATAATTATAAGCTATTTTGTTCAATTGTGTACCACTAAATCAATCTAAGTGAAGTGGATGAATATTTACAAAAAATATTAGTCTCCCAGATTAACAGAAGAGGAAATAAAATACTTAAGTAGTCTCATTTCAGAAAAAGAAATTGAACAAGCCATTCATGAACTCCTAAAGCAAATATCTCCAGGGCCAGAGTTATTTACAAGTGAATTATACCAACTACTTAAAGAATAATTAATTCTAATACTATATAAACTATTTGGAAAATTAGTCAAAGAAGGAGTCTTACTAAATTCCTTTCATGACATAAATATGCTTCTGATACCTAAACCAGGAAGAACCTAAACAGAGAAAGAAAATTACAGACCAATTAACTTAATTAATATTGTTGCAAAATTTTTAAATAAAATATTAGGAAAGATATTGCAGCAATTTATAAAAAGTATAATGTTCTAAGACCAAGCGGTATTTATATGAGTAATTTAAGACTGGTTCAAAATTAGGAAAACTATCCACAACTATAATTGACCAAATTAAAAAAAATACTAAGAGAAATCTTGTGATTATCTTGATAGATGCAGAATAAACATTGGACAAAATACAGCACTGATTCCTATTAAAAACACTAGAGAGGGTAGGGATAAATGGAGTTTCCATTAAGATGATAAATAGCTTTAGCAATAAGAGGAGAAAAAAGAAAATGAAGGAATTAGAATAGGCAATGAGGAAACAAAACTATCACACTTTGAAGATTATATGATAATATACTTAGAAAATCCTAGAGAATCAACAACAACAAAAAACTACTTGAAATAATTAAGTTTAGCAAAATTGCAAGATACAAAATAAACCCACATCAATCATCAGCATTTTTGATATTACCAACAATGCTCAGCAAAAAGAGATAAAAGGAGAAATTGCACTTAAAATAACATAAAATATTTAGGAGTCTATCTGCTAAGATATATGCAGGAATTATATGAATACAATTACAAAACACTATTTAAAATTCTATTTATATATTTAGTACATTATTTTTCCTCACTTACATATGAAAATCACTTTTAACCTTGAGCAAGTTACTTAACCCCGATTGCTTTAAAAAAAAAAAAGAATTGGTCAGTTTACCTTCTACCTCTCTAATTTGGCTTTTAAAACCTTTCTTGAGCTCTTCCAAGAATGCTTTCTGGCTTGAGACCAGTTCATATTTCCTTCTGTTGTCTCAGGTGTTGATATAGAGTGGATGGTGTCTCCTGAATGTGATTCTTCTCTTTCACAAAAATAGGATTTATTTTTAATTTTCCATTTCCAAGTTGCTTCCTGGTCCATTGTGATTGCTTATTTCCTGACCTTTAAAGTGTATTTCTGCTTCTAAAGTACAGAGGACTCTGACCCACGCTTCTCAAGCTAGGAGCTAGAGGCCTGGTTTTTGACTTTGGGTGCTGTAGCATCTGGGTATCTAGACTGAGGAACAGGCCAGGACTCTCAGCATTTCCCCTGGGTTACCCTGAGGCTCACAGAGTAATGTGGGGAAGGGCTGGTCTGGCCACTTCAGGTTTCTGGCACTGTGACACTGGGCTTCACCTAAAGCACGTACAGCAGCTAGTGGCCAGCCAAGCTGGTGTCTACAGATTTCCTTGATTGTGCTAAGGAGCCTCTGGGATTCTGGTGTTAGTGCTTGCTGACTCCACTCCCCTGGGATACTGGATCTCCCACTAGTCCGCTGAGATGGTGTTAATTGGGATACCTCCTCCTGATGAGATATGGGCTGTGGGAGAAGCCCTTGGACTCTGATTAAATTGTCCCATTTGGTGAGGCATTTGCATGAGGCCATAAGCCTTACTAGATTTCCTACCCTTGAGCCTATCAAAATATCAATACACCCTTGAACTGGCCTAGCCCCCCATTATCTGTAGTCTCCATGTGGCCTCCCACCCTTAATCACTCATTGACCTCATTAACTCTTCCTGAATACCCTCACCAAACTCCTCCTATAGATTACCCCTAGATTCCTCCCACAACCTTCTGTATATAAGACCCCATCCTGTCTTCATGTTTGTGAGAGCCATAGAATGACCTAGCACATATCACAGACTTACTTTGTGTCTAATATGAGCTAACTTTTAATTAACTTTACTTTTCTTTGGTTGAGAGAAGACTTGAGTCAAATTCATTAGACAGGACCCAGAGTGTAGGTATTTTGGGGCCTCCAGAGCAGCCCTAACCCTCTTTATGGGTAACCTCTTCACTTCAGGCTAGTCACAGCCTCAGTCACACCCTTCCTCTAGGACTCCCAAGCCTACCACTGGTTCCACTACTTCAGGATTTACACTGGGGAAATAATCTCTGGGTTTTCAGGGTCAGAGAGGAGGATTAGAGCAGCTAGGGTTAACTCCACCCTCTTGGCTCCCAGAAGTTCCAGTTGGTGATTTTTGAAACATCTAGGCTGTGGGCTGATAGCCCCAAGAGAAGCTGTTGTCTCTGCTGCAGGGCCTGTGCTTTCTCTTACCTAGCTCTGACAGATCCTCTGCCATGTGGTGAGAGGTTTGCCCCTGCTGTGGATGAATCTGCTGGCCAGGCTTTCCCCCTCTCTGCTGTGGTCTGGTCTCTGGTGCACTTCCCCTACCCATTCCTATGTAGACACTTTCCTGTACTGGCAATCTTCCACACTCCATCTCCTAGTGGATTCTGTCACTCTAAAATCCATTCATATTAACTTTTTAGAGGTTACTTACAAAATTCATAGAGGAGCTCAGATGAGTTCCTGCTTTCCCTCCACCATTTTGGCTCCACCTCCCTCTTTATTTTGAACATCTTTGAACTCTTCCTTGGCTAGAAACCAATTCAAATTTTTCTTGGAGGCTTTGGATATATGAGCTTTGTCTTTGTTGTCATGTTCTGAGTGTGTGTTTTGATATTCCTTGTCACCATAGTAACTTTCTATAGTCAAAGGTTTTTTTTTTTCCATTGTTAGCTCATTTCCCCCAACCTATTAGTTGACTTTTAAACTCTTTGTTAAGGTACCTGCTTCCACCTCCTTCCAGGGTGGAGGGCACAGTGTTTGTAAGTTTTCAGTTTTTCCAAGATGGTGTCATCTAAGAAGAGGTGTTTACTACCTTCCTGGCCTGTGATTTGGTCTGTGAGTAACCACAAGCACTCTTTTTTTGCTGTGGAACTGTGAGTAGGGACCCTACTATAGTGTGTACTAAAATATCTATCCAGATGTTCAATCTCATGCAGAGAAAACATCTGGATGAATTATGCTTTTGCTTTTCTTCTGTATTTTTAAGCATCATCCAAACAAAATTTAAAAGGAGCTATCTTTGGTTAGATGTATAAAGGTGTCGTTCTCTTGAACAATGGAAAACACTTGAGCTATTCTTTATCTAAGGGACTTACAAATTTTAATGTAGCCCCCCTTTTAATATTGTCTTATGATTTTCTAATTTTCCAAAAAGAGATCTTTATGATTACATCATAGCTTATTTTCATTTTAACCAATGATATAGAATGGCTATCCTTTTAGAGACCCTGCTTCAACTTTATAAAGAAGAAATGCATTTGTTTTCTTTTTCTCTCCAAAATCCAAGAACTTATTTTAAACCAGAGGAAAGCACAGAATTAATCACAGATATATAGAAATGTTTCCTCTTCCATAGTCTGTCAACTGCATTCAATGCCATTAGTCAGAGTGATTAATTTGTTACATAGGATGTCTAAGTCTGTTTGAAGGATTCTAATTATTAAACATCCTTTAGGCTTATACTAATCTTAGGCAACATAGCCTTTGAAATACCCCTATAGTTGACCTGTAATGTAACTTAAATAATTATATATTAACCTGGCAGAATTTTAATAATGACAACAACACTATCCCATAGCTCATATTCTCATGAAACATAAAAGAGCTCTTCCATCTACTTCCTAAAAGCCAGTACCATCCTGTGATCTATAGAGCCACACACACAGCATTCTGTGACTTACTATGTGATCATTTTTGACCCATAAAATTTTATAGCCTTTAACATCTATTCTATCAATTTGCACATGAGGATTTAATCGTTGTTATTTCAAGGGTTGTAGTAACAGTAGGCTTACTTCTAGGATTGTAAGAATTTTTTATTTTTTTCTTGCTGAGTTGTTTCCCCATTGTCTAGGTAGGATGCTAACTATAGAGGCATTGTTTATGTATACCAACTATAGAAAACCTAACTTTGTAACTCAGGCTATGCTATAATAACAACAGATTACATTTACATAACCCTTGACTGTTCAAAACACTTAATATAGGCAATCTTTTTATTCAGACAATAATTCTCCAAGGTAAGGAGAATAAATATTTACCTTCTCTTTTTATAGAAGAAACTGTCATAGTGAAACTAAGTAATTTGTTCAAGGTGATTAATCTCAGAAGTAACAAAGCGAGGGCTTGAACTTCAGTCCGTTATACATCTAGTGTTTTTTTTTTCTTTTCAGCATAGATTGTGAGATGGGACAATATATATTTTATCACATTACATATTTCTATTCAAATTATATTCAATAAGTGAAATACTTTCAGTAAGAGTTTTTGATTTTTTTGTGGGGGGGGGGGCAGAGAAAAAACAGGAATGCCAAGCACCTCCAATTACAACCATGACCAATACTTGTAAAATATGGCTCTCAACAAATTTTAGAACTACAGAACTCAAAAAAGTGACAGAAAGAAACAATTCTCCCTGAGAGGGCAGCCTGACAGGCTTATAAGAAGGGTCTATTGAACTGGGCTGGGAGAAAAGCCCATTCCCACATGAGTATTGCAGTTCTGGCCCTGGAGTGGCCCAAACCAGTGGTGGCATGAGCAGACTTCAGGAGAGTGAATCACTAGAAGCTGTGGTGTTTTCCAGACTTCTCAACCCATAAATGCTGAAGAGAAAGTAAAAGGTGAGTGGGGAACTCTGCTGGAAGAGGGAAGAGCCCAGTCTGGCCCCTGCCTCTGGGGCAAGAAGTGGTAGCAGCAGCTGCAACTGCTGCTGTGTGGTTGCCTCTAGTGCTCTTGGCCTACAGAGCATAGGGGGATGATGTGACCATTCAGAGGGTAATCACTCTTGCTTTAACCAGCTTGGATCTGGATCACAGTTTTGGGTTGTGGTCCTAGGGCATATGACCAGTGTGCCAGAGCTTGAGGAAGCTGAAGTGAGGGCACCCTCCTAATAGCTCTGGCAGCTGTGAAAACTCCAGTGATTTGGGACAAACTTTCTCCATTCTGGAAGCAGACTTCTACTGTGATAAAGAGCTCAAAAGTCAAGTAATTAACTGGCAATATGAACAAGCAGAGGAAATGCAATCAGACCATTGATTCCTTTTTTGGGGACAAAAAGGATCAAAGCATGGAATGTGAGGAAGACAACAAAGTCAAAACTCCTGCATCAAAAGCTTCCAAGAAAAATATAAATTGGTTACAGTACATGGAGGAACTCAAAAAGGATTTTGAAAATCAAGTGAGAGAAGTAGAGGAAAAATTAGGAAGAGAAATGAGAATGATGCAAGAAAATCATGAAAAATAAGTCAACAGCCTGCTAAAGGAGACCAAAACAAAATACTGAAGAAAATAACACATTAAAAATAGACTAACTTCAATGGCAAAAGAGGCCCAAAAAAGCCAATGAGTAGGAGAATGCCTTAACAAGCCAAATGTACCAGATGGAAAATGAATTTCAAAAACTCACTGAAGAGAATAATTCCTTCAAAATTAGATTGGAGCAGATGGAAGCTAATGATTTTATGAGAAATCAAGATACTACAAAACATACTCAAACAAATGAAAAAAAAAAGAAGACAATATGAAATATCTCATTGGAAAAACCACTGACCTGGAAAATAGATCCAGGAGAGATAATTTAAAAATTATTCAACTACCAGAAAGCCATGATAAAATAAGAGCCTATACATCATCTTTCAATGAATTATCTAGCAAAATTGCCCTGATATCTTAGAACCAGAAGGCAAAATTGAAATTGAAAGAATTCACCAATCACCTCTTGAAAACGATCCTAAAAACAAAACTCCTAGGAATATTATAGCCAAATTCCAGAGTTCCCAGGTCAAGTAGAAAATACTGCAAGCAGTCAGGAAGCAACAATTTGAGTATTGTGGAAACACAGGATAACATAAGACCTAGCAGCTTCTACATTAAGGGTTTGAAGGACTTGGAATATGATATTCTGGAGGTCAAAGGAGCTAGGACTAAAACCAAGAATCACCTACGCAGCAAAACTTATTATAATGTTTCAGGGGAAAACATGGTAATTCAATGAAATAGAGGATTTTCAAGAATTCTTGATGAAAAAAACAGAGCTGAACTGAAAATTTGAATTTCTAATATAAGAAGCAAGAGAAGCATGAGAAGGTAAACAGGAAAAAGATATCATAAGGAACTTTAAAATAGAACTGTTTACATTCCTGCATAGAAAAACAATAATTGTAACTCATAAGACTTTTCTCAGTATGAGGATAGTTGAAGGGAATGCACACACACACACATATATATACATATATATTTATTTATGTATAGGAGGGTATATGTGTGTAGAAATATATATATACATATATATGTTAGTGTGTATATATGTATGTACATGCATACACAGAGAGAGGGCACAGGATGAGTTGTATATGAAGGGATGATATCTAAAAATAAAATTAAGAGGTGTAATGGTAATATAATTTGAATTTGAAGATCGCTTTGTGTTGGCAAAGGTAGCAGGTACTTAGCACTTAGTAACTGATCAAGGTTCTGTTGGGAAAACAGAAGGTATGAACTCCTGTCTCCTGTTCCTGGCATAACAGGAAGGGGTTGGCTGAAACAGGAAGTAGCTAATGCTGTGTATATAAGAAAAGCCCCAGAGAGGCACAGTCAGAATTTTCTTGGAACCAATATCTGGTGGCAGAGCAGCTACAGAAGAGAGAATGAAGAACTGAGCCAGAGTTTCTTGAGAACTTGTGGAGGAGTTTCTTCTGAATAGGAGCTCAGAGCCCTGAGTCCTGAGCCCAGAGCCTAGAGGGAGCCAGGAGCCCAGGTGATTGAAGAAGCATGACTGGGATGCTGAGACTTTGTTTGTTCGTGGCTTGGTTGAGCCTTGAATTCTCTGAAGTAGAAATTGTAAAGGATCTGACATGGACCAGACCCTGTGAACTTCAGTGTGGAGCAGGACATACCCAGAGAGCTGTTTGCCATTGAACCCAGGTAACAGTCTAGTGAATTCATGAAGAATCTGGGACCATGGAAGGGGATCCAAGGAATCTGAGAACCAACCCCAAGTCAAGATGAAAAGACTTCTCCCTGGGTACTGAGTAATGATGAAATTGTAGTTTACTAGTGACCCAGGGTTGGAGAGCTTTGTGTATGATACTTAGTAATTGATTGCTGAATAAGTGACTGATTTAGTTAATCAAATTTGTCCCATGAGTGGAAGACTTTGACTATTGTACTTTGAGATGATTGTTCTTTGTTCTAAATATTGTGACCACTTTGGTGAAAACTATGTGGCCATTTTAATGACAAGCTGTTGTGAATATTATATTGTGATTTTCTGTGATAAGTTATAACACTGTGAATGCTGTCCCTTGATTTTATGTGAATGTTTTGCTTTGATTTGTTATGGAATAAATAGAGTGTTCTCTATATAGTGTAATAAGAACCTTAACTGTTCACAGTATCTGTCCTCTGGAAAGTTGCTTGTTCATGGCTTAACAAGAGGTGAGAGAGGAATATATTGGGAGAAGGAGAAAGGGAGAGATAGATTAGGGTAAATTATCTCATATAAAAGATGCAAGAGAAAACTGTTACAATGGAGGGGAAGAGCAGGAATGTGAAAGGGAATGCGAAAACCTTACTCTCATTGCATTTGGCTTAAGGAGGGAATAACATACACACTCAATTGGGTATCTTGCCCTACAGGAAAATAGGGGGGAGAGGGGATGCTATAAGAAGGGTGATGATAGAAAGGAGGGCGGATTAGGGGAGAGGGTAATTATAAGCAAATACTTTTGAAAAAGGACACAGTCAAAAGAGAAAATAGAATAAGTGGGGGGCCAGATAGGATGGAGGAAAATATAGTTAGTCTTTCACAATATAACTACTATGGAAAAGTTTTGCGTAACTATACATGTACAGCTTCTATTGAATTGCTTATCTTCCTAGTTGGGGTGGGTGAGGAGGGAAGAAGGGAAAACATCAGGAACTTAAAGGTTTTTTTAATTTATTTTATTAAATATTTCCTGTTACATTTTCCCCATATTTATTTATTTATTCATTTTTAGTTTTCAACATTCATTTCCACAAGATTTGCAGTTACAAAGTTTTCTCCCCGTCTTTCCCCTACCCCAATCCCAAAATAGTTACCCTACTCAATACCCCTTTCCTCAATCTGTTCTCTCTAATATATTTGCCCATATTGCACCCCCCTTCCCCACCTGCAACTTTCTAGTAAGGCAAGATGGATTTCTATACCTCGGTACCTGTATATCTTATTTCCAAGTTTCATGTTAAACAACAACAACGACAACTCCCAACTTTTTAAAATACACATTTGTTTTTAAAACTTTGAGTTCCAGATTTTTTCCCCTTCTTCCCGCCTCACCCACCCCCACTGGGAAGATACGCAATTCAATATAGGTTGTACATGTGTAGTTATGCAAAATGTTTCCATAGTAGTTATATTGTGAAAGACTAATTATATTTCCCTCCATCCTATCAAGCCCATTTATTCCATTTTCTCCTTTGACCCTGTCCCTTTTCAAAAATTTTGCTTCTAACTACCCTCTCCCCCATCTTGACCTCCCTTCTATCATTACCCCTCTTATACCCTTCCCCCCTATTTTCCTGTAGGGTAAGATACCCAGTTGAGTGTATATGTTATTCCATCCTTAAGCCAAATTCAATTCGAGTAAAGTTGTCCCATTCCCTTTCACCTTCCTGCTCTTGTCCTCCATTGTAACAGTTTCTCTTTCCTCTTTTATTTTTTATTTATTTTATTCTTTTTTTATATTTTTTAAAATGCTTTATTAACCTCTGATTTGCATCATTCGTTTCTGCCAGATTTTGAGTTACAAATTTTATCCTCGTTTTTTCCCTACCCGCAGCCCCAAAATAGCAATCCCACAGGATATCCCCTCCTCCAATCTGCTCTCTCCCATGTTTTCTTCCATACACCTTTCGACTTTTCCAATGGATCTCTATGCCCCAGTGCCTGCATATCTTATTTCCCAACTATATGTAAAATAGTATTAATAATAGTATATATACATATATATGTATACACACACACATATATATTTAAACATTTGATTTTAAAACTTTGAATTCCAGTAAATACAGTGTAAAAGACTGACTATATTTCCCTCCCTCCTATCCCACCTCCCCCTTGTTCTATTCTCTACTTTGATCTCCTCCCTTTTCAAAATTAGGTGCTTCCTACTTCCCTCCTACCCCAGCCTGCCCTCCCTTCCATACTCCCCCCTCTCATCCCCTCCCCCCTTACTGTCCTATAGGGTGAGATACCCTATTTAGTGGGTATTTAATTCCCTCCTCAAGCCAAATTCAGTGGGAATAAGGTTGACCCATTGCCTTTTGACTTCCTATTCTTCCCCTCCATTGTAACCATTTTCTCTTGCCTCTTCTGTATGAGATAGTTTACCCCATTCTGTCTCTCCCCATCTCCTCTCATTATATTCCTCTCTCACCTCTTAATTTCACCTTTTAAGTATCATCCCTTCCTGTTAAATTGGTCCTGTGCCTTTTATCTATGTATACCTGTAAAAATATATACACACATTCACATATTTATTCATATACCCATATAATCTCATATATATATACCCACATATATATATATAGAAATACACACACATATATGTGTGTGTGTATATATATATATATATATATTTCTATTCCCTTAACTACTGAGAAAAGTTTCACAAGTTACAATTATTGATTTTCTTTTTTTTTTTTTAAAGCAATTGGGGTTAAGTAACTTGCTCAAGGTTACACGGCCAGTTATTATTTCTGGGTGTGGTGCTGAGTATCTGAGCCTGGACTTGATCCAGGTCATCCCGACACTGGAGCCAGTGCTCTTACTCGCTGAGCCACCTGGCCGCCCCTAATTATTATTTTCTATGTAGGAATGTTAATTGTTCAGCTTTGATAAATTCCTTATGATTTCTTTTCCCTGTTTACCTTCTCATGCTTCTCTTGCTTCTTGTATCTGAATGTCAAATTGTCTATTAAACTCTGTTTTTTCAATAAAAATGCTTGAAAGTCCTCTATTCCACTGAATGACCATATATTCCCCTAAAACCTGATACCCAGTTTTACTGGGTAGGAGACTCTTGGTTTTAATCCCAGCTCCCTTGACCTCCGAATATCACATTCCAAGCCCTTTGATCCCTCAGTGTAGAAGCTGCCAGATCCTGGGTTATCCTGATTGTGTTTACACAATATTCAAATTATTTCTTCCTGGCTGCTTGTAATATTCTCTCCTTATTCTGAGAGTTCCAGAACCTGGCTATAATATTACTAGGAGTTTTCTTTTAGGCATAATTTTCAGGAGGTGATTGGTGGATTCTTTCAACCTCTATTTTACCCTCTGCTTCTAAAATATAAGGGCAGTTTTCTTTGAGAACATCCTGGAGGAAGATTTCTAGGTTCTTACTTTGATCATGGCTTTCAGGTAGTCCAATAATTTTTAAATTATCTCTACTTAGTCTATTTTCCAGGTCAGTGGTTTTCCACATGAGATATTTCACATTGCCTTCTATTCTTTCATTTGTTTGGATCTGTTTAAAGCATCTTGATTTCTCATAGAGTCATTAGCTTCCATTTCCTCCAATCTAATTCTGAAGCAATGTTTCTCCTCAGTGAGCTTTTGAAATTATTTTTCCATCTGGCAAATCCGGCTTTTTAAGGCATTCTTCTCATTGCCATTTTGAGCCTCTCTTGCCATATGAGTTAGTTTATTTTTTAAGGAGTTATTTTCCTCAGTCAATCTGTTGACTCTCATTTCATAAATTTCTTTCATTGTTCTCATTTCTCTTCCCAAATTTTCCTCCCCTTCTCTTATCTTCTTCTTAAGGTCCTCTATGGCCTGTAACCAGCTTGTATTTTCCTTTGAAGCTTTTGGTGCAGGAATCCTGACTTCATTGTCTTCCTCCTGTTCCATGCTTTGCTCCTTTTTGTCCCCCAAATAGGAATCTAATGTTGGAATCTTCTGTCTGCTTTGTTTCCTTTGCCTGGTCATGTCGCCCCTCAGGCCCTTGACCCCTGGGCTTTTTGCCATAGCAGGACTCTGCCACCAGACAGGGAAGCTTTTGTCCTAAACACTGTGGTTTTCCCCACTACCAGAGGTATTAGATGGGTGCCCTCTCTGAGGTCTCCACAGCTCTGGTAAGCTTGATGCGTACCCCGGGACCTCCACCCTAGACTGCAATACAGATCCAAAGCAAGAGCGGTTACCCCTCAGACTGGTGCTTTGTCGCCCTACACTCTTCAGGCCAGGAGCTGAAGTTGCTATGTGGTGCTGTCTGGCTGTACCAGTGTCTCTGGGGCTTCTTGCCCTAGGGGCAAAAGCCACTCATTCCCACTTACTGGGTCCCAAAGTCCAGACTGCAGTGACCTCTCTCTTTGTCCTTCACATCTATGAGTTGATAATTCTGGAAAAGGCCACAGTTGCTGCTGATTTGGATTCCCTCTGGCCAGTGGCTGGTCGGGCCCGCCCTGGGGCTAAAGCCTTGGTTTTGGGCTGGGCTGGACTCCCAGAGCGCTGTGCTGGCCGATTCCTGGCAGCCTACTGGGCTGTCCTCAGTGGGAGGTTAGCTTCTCTGTGTCATTTTGTGGGTTCTGAAGCTCCAAAGTTTGTTTAGAGTCCCCTTTTTACTTGCATTGGGGAAGGTTGAAGCCTGAACCGTGGGGAGGTCCTTCCACTACTCCACCATCTACTCTTTCCTCTTTTATATGAGATAATTTACCGTAATCTATCTCTCTCTTTCTTCTTCTCCCAATATATTCCTCTCTCACCTCAATTTTATTTTTACATATCATCCCTTCATATTCAACTTGTCCTGTGCCCTCTGTCTATGTATACATGTACATACATACGCACATGCTCATATATATTTATATACACATACAGCCTCCTATACATACACATATATATGTATAATTATATATTCCCTTCAACTGTCCTAATACTGAGAAAAGTCTTATAAGTTACAATTATTGTTTTTCCACATAGGAATGTAAATAGTTCAACTTTTATAAGTTCCTTATGATTTTTTTTTCCTGTTTACTTTCTGCTTCTCTTGTTTCTTGTTTTTGAAAGTCATATTTTCTGTTCAGCTCTGGTTTTTTCATCAAGAATGCTTGAACAACTTCTATTTCACAGAATGACCATATTTTCCACTGAAGTATTATACTTAGTTTTGCTAGGTAGGTGATTCTTGGTTTTGATCCTAACTCCTTTGACCTCTAGCATATCATGTTCTAAGCCCTTTCATCCCTTAATTCAAAAGTTGCTAGGTATTGTGTTATCTTGTTTGTATTTTCACAATACTCAAAGTTTTTTCTTCCTGACTCCTTGCAGTATTTTCTCCTTGACCTGGAAAACTCTGGAATTTGGCTATAATATTCCTAGAAGTTTTCTTTTAAGGATCTTTTTAAAAAGGTGATCAGTAGATTCTTTCAACCTCTATTTTTCCCTTTGGTCTTAGGATATCAAGGCAATTTTGCTTGACAATTTCTTGAAAGATTGTGTCTAGGTTATTTTTTTGATCATGGCTTTCAGGTAATCCAATAATTTTTAAATTATCTCTCCTGGATCTATTTTATAGGTCAGTGGTTTTTCCAGTTAAATATTTCTACTATTCAAATATTAAATATTTCTAATCTTTCATATGTTTGGATCTGTTTTATAGTATCTTGATTTCTCATAAAGTCATTAGCTTCCATCTGCTCCAATTTAATATTGAAGGAATTATTCTCTTCAGTGAGTTTTTGAAATTCTTTTTCCATCTGACAATTTTGGCTTTTTAAGGCATTCTTCTCCTCATTGGCTTTCTGGGCCTCTTTTGCCATTTGAGTTAGTCTATTTTTTAAGGTGTTATTTTATCACTCTACTAAGTCAATTTTTATTATTAAATTTGATGAATATTATAGAGATAGTTCAACAGTATTCATATCTGGGACATATGCTGCTTCTGGACAATGCCTGAGTTGGTTTTTTGAAAACAAGTAATAGAGTTGGCTGGACTGCCTTTTGGTACTTTCAGAATACTTTTACCCACTCCAAGGTTTTCATGGAAACAAAGGCTTATCTTTTAAAATCAAATAATTTTCCACCCTGGTTTTGGTAGGTATCTATGAGAATTGAAATGCCATTGTATCTAAAGAAATAAAGATGAACAATACAGAGAGCAGTAGAGTGACAGCATGAGAGTATACAGGTTGTGATATAAAACCAATGAGAAATTTTGAAGAACAATATTAAAGGATTTTGCAATGAAATACATTCTAAGAAGAGAACTCTGATTAGCTATTTGACCACAGCAAGGAATGGGAACTATTAGCAGAATGCTCCATTGGTACACTTTTTGGGATGAAGCAAGCAAGACAATCTTAATTTTGGGGGATACCCCTATAGTGACTTTTTGAATGCATAGATAAGAGTAGCACATTATTAGCAGGCAAGTATGGACTGTGATTTGCAACATTGGAAGGAAGCTGTACATTGAGGAGAGCCAAATCCATTTCAGTATTTGAGTTTAAGGAGTATGTAAACTACAAAGTTTAGATACCACTGAAATACTTACAAATACTCCACACAAGGCTCCAGTTTGAGTTCTTTTCTCTTCTATATACTGTCTTGTAATATCATAAGCTGAAATATCTATTCAACAAAAACTATATATATAATGTGTGTGTGTGGGTATATGTATATATGTCCTCTCTCTCTCTCTCTCTCTCTCTCTCTCTCTCTCTCTCTCTCTGTCTTTAGATTTCTCTCTCACAATGGGACATTTACAATTGACTGCTAGAAATATCCATGTACATACAGTGCTGACATGTGAAATTCACCTGCCCAACATGCCCAGAATGAACTCAACATTTATTCATATAAGTCCACTTCTCTTTCAAAATTCACTGTTTCTGTTTTGTACAATTTTCCTCCCCTTCAAATATTTAAAAAAAATCTGAGTCACTTTTCATTGTTTTAAGTGCTTTCCATTCAATCAGTCTTCAAATAATCTTTTTCTTCCACATATTTTGTATTTGTCCCTGCTGCAGTGTGAGGGGAAGGACACACCCTCCCCCCCCCAACTTTATTTGCCCTCTTGTTTTGAATTGAAGTGATAATGCTATGTACTTTGTGTTTGTTTAAGGGCCAGTAGCCACTTTGGTAACTTTAGTTCTGTATCTTGAAAATGTGACCTAAGAGATGCTTAGTGCTAATTCAAAAGTAAATTGTCTATGCTATGGGCATGAAAGATCTTGGGGCCGAATGTGATGGAAATGCAAATTTAAAGATCTTCCCTGCCCCTAGGCTAATGTGCACCTGGAGCCTGGGGTGGGAGGCTTGTTTTTCAGTTGATACTTTTTGATTGGCCAGTGAGTCCAAAAGGTTGTTACATTCTCTGAGCCAGGAGAAGGCTACATAAGCCCTGATGTGTAGCTTTGTTTTGGGGGCTCACTTTGAGAAGTGTTCTGTGATTTGATCTGTATTCTGAAAAGCCATTGTCCAGAGCCCCCCCGGCTTTGAAAAACCCAGATGTTGACTGGGTATGGATGTAATGGTTGGACAGTTTGGAAATCTGTCTACTTGATCTGTTTCTGTCTTGATAATTCTGCCTGTATGCTTTGAAGTTTGGGGTGCTGACCTTTATTTTCTTCCTCTTATACCCCTTAATGCTTAAATTTTATGGGATACCGACTGTGGCTCCTTGATTCTCGAATTCTTTCTTTCCATCTACTTGCAGTATTTTGCCTTCAACCTAGAAGGTTTGGATTTTGTCTATAATTTTTCTGTGGGTTTTCATTTGGGGGATTCTGTTCAGAGGTGATTGATTCTTTCTATTTCTGCTTTTCCTATAGATTCTAAAAGAACCAGTCAATGTTGTTCTTTTTGTTTTGTTTTGTTTTTGTTATTTCTTGACATATGATATCCCAGCTATCTTTTTGTGGTCTTGGCATTTAGAGAATTCAATGATTTTTAAATAACCCTCCTCAATATGTTTTCCAGATCAGTTTTTTTTGTTGAAATTTCTTCATTTTAAAAAGGTTTTTGGCTTTTAAAATATTTCCTGATTTTTTTCTTTTAAGAGTCAGCTTCTGTTTGCTCAATTCCAAGTTTCAGAGAGTTGTTTTCTTGGGTAAGATTTAGCATCTCTTGCTCTAATATGTTAATTATTTTTCCACATCTTTTTTTTTCATAGCTCTAATTTCTTTTTTACATTTTTTTCTGTTCTTGGTTTTGCTTTTTAAAATAATTTTTATTTATTTTTTTAAACTCTTGCTTTAACTTTTTGGGGAATTCTGTTACCAGTCTACCATTTTTTCCTTGAGGTTTTCCTTATCCATATTTTGGAGTAATTTTCTTTTTCAGAGCTGGTGCTGTGACTTTGCATATTCCTTAAGTAACTCTTTGTGCTGGGATTCTTTTGCTTTTCTTTCATTTACTCATTTTTTTCCTAACATGTTTCTTGACCTTGAACTCCATGTTAAAGATATACTCTGTATGCTTCAAGGAGGAATATCTGGCCTGAGTTTCTGTCTTCTTAGATGCTTCTGCTATTTCTTTTTTGGTTGTGGTGGGGGATTGAGTTTATTCGTTTTTGAGTTAACACTAGGATATAACCTGAATCACCAAGGAGACTGCACTTTATTTAGAGTAGCTAAGTCTCTTCTTTACATTCCTTTTCCTATCTTGGCTTCAATTATTTCTTTCTTAATGTGATTGTTATAAAAGCTACAAATTGAAGATTATTATTCTTATTAGAAAAGATGGAAACAAAACAGGCATTGAATAGTTTTGTTTTTTCTCTGCCTTCTGTTCATATTACTTGTATTATTCTGTGCATTGTATTCAAGCAGTGAGCCTAGCCAAAGAATTATTTAATTTTTAACTTAAAGGTATGTGAACCAAATATAACCCCCTGATTTTACAGATGAATAAATGAAGACCAAGGGAGACAAAGTGATATTCATATAACCATAGTTACTTTGTGTAAGAGACAATACTAGTACACAAATATTTTTATTGCTAGTACAGTATTATTTTCACTATGTTATGCTGCTTCCTAATCTCTATGATACAATTATCCCTATTTTATAAGACTCAGAGCATAATTTAATGTATTTTCATTTGTTACAGAAACTTATACCTGTGTTTTTGTTTATGGGATATGATATAAGCTAATTAAGGGCAGGGGCTATTTCACTTGAGTCTTTCTATCTCTGTAGCCTAGCTCAGCATCTTACTCATAGCAGACACTTAACATGTTTCTTGAGTGAATTGTTGGTTATACAATTTTAAACCTTAGGAATGGAACTCATAATTTTGGTTCAATTCAATTAAATATTTACCAGGTTATGTTTACTATAAATTTTTTTTTGAACTTACAACATACTTACCATAAACAACAGTTTTGCTTTTTTTATGGGGAAAATGGCATCCTCTTTAAGACATTGTTTCTAGGACCACAATGTAATAGAAAGCAGTGATAACCCATATTACATTTACTCCTTTTTTTCTAAAGAGTTGCTCTGTGACTAGACCATGAATGGTACTAAAATCTCTTTTCACACAATTTATTTTCTACTTAGAGTTTCTTTAGTTTTGTCCTCATTAGAAAGTAAAAGGAAACAGGATGTTCATTTTTCTTGTTGTGAGCATAACTAAGCCATTCCTTTCATTTTCCTAAGACTCAGTTTGTTCCACACTTTATACTTCCTGACATTATTTCCATAGGTCCATATTATATCCCTGTATTTATTCTTAATTTTCTGCTCCATATTACATCTCTTTTATATATTTCTTTTAACATAACAATTTATAAGACAGTTGCCTTTATCACCACATTGTTCTTTTTATTACCACCCCTTCTTTGTTTCCACATAAGTCTGATTCTTGATTGCAAGGTCACACTTTCAGTTTGGAAAGCTTTTTATCCCCTTTGAACCATATTCTCTTAAAAAAAGGACTTGAGGTTCCAATTCCTGGATGACTGAGTAAGCAGTAAGTCACTTTCACCCTTCCTTATTGACCTCTGAAAGCCCAGAAAATATTGCCTCAGAAAAAACAAAAAACCCTGGAACAGCTGAGCCAGTAGAAAGACAGGGTGCAGCAGCCTTGTAGCCCAGGAAGCTTGGGGGATAAATGGAAAGGATCTTTTTTCACTCTGGGGTAGGGAGAGCAGTACAGTATGAGAGGCATCC
The DNA here is from genome assembly GCF_028583685.1 of Petaurus breviceps papuanus. Classification (NCBI taxonomy): domain Eukaryota; kingdom Metazoa; phylum Chordata; class Mammalia; order Diprotodontia; family Petauridae; genus Petaurus; species Petaurus breviceps. The sequence goes on along the minus strand of NW_027185764.1, from coordinate 39,032,020 downwards.
AAGCAAGTCAGTGGCAAGCCCCATCCCAGAAAACCAGAGGGAGATCCTGAGACCCAGGGTGGTAGAGCAAGCAACCACCAACCCCAGGACCACCAAGTTCCTCAGTACAGGCAGGGGAACCAGTAGAAACCAGCTCAGAAAACCACTATGTATGTTGGCATTCTCTAGCAAACATTTATCCCTGTGCTTCAGTACAACTCTAGGAAGCACAATTCTAGAAGGGACAACTCCAGGCTGGAAGATATCCTGCAGCAGCCAAACATTCAGGTGAAAGGCCTGGGTGAATAGGCATCTGCCAGGGCCCAGACTCCCCACCCTGACTCCAAGAGCTCCAGTGTTTCTGGCCCCAGCTCAGCACCAGGTCAGCTACCAGATTCCTATAGCCTCCAGCTGCCAGCACATAAAACCAGTGACCAGGACCCAGGATCCTAGAACAAGAAGCTTGAGTCAGTGGCCCCTATGCTCCAGCAGGAGAGCAGGAATTAGGCAAACACCATGAGCAAAAAGCAGACACAGAAAATGATCATAGATTCGTATTATGGGGACAGGGAAGATCAAGGTACAGATTCAGAAGAGGACAGTATTGTCAATATACCTACATGCAAAAACTCAAAGAGGAGTATGAATTGGTCTCAAGCCCAAAAAGCCTTCTTGGAAGAGATCAGGAAAGATTTAAAAAGCCCAATAATAGAAGTAGAAGAAAAATGGGGGAAAGAAATGAGAGGTATGTAAGAGAAAATTAATAGCTTTGAGACAGGAAGGAAAAAAAGTTGACTGTAGAAAACAAGACCTCAAAAAATAGAGTTGTCCAAATGGAAAAGGAGGTACAAAACTCATTGAAGAGAACTCCTTAAAAAGTAAAATGCGCCAAAATGGAACACAATGGTATACATTCTAATAGAAGAAAACAATTTGTTAAACATTAAAATTGGGCAAAAGGAAGCTAATAACTCCATGAGAAATCAAGAAGGAGTCAAACAGAAAAAAATAATAAATCAAATAGAAGAAAATGTGAAATACTTCAATGGTAAAACAACTGACCTGGAAGTAGATCCAGGAGAGACAATGTAAAAAGTAATTGGTCTACCTGAAAACCATGATGAAAAAAGAGCCCAGACAGCATCTTTTAGGAAGTCATCAGGAAAAACTTCCCTGAGGTCCTAGAACAAGAAGGTAAAATAGTCATCAAAAGAATCACCTAACACCCTCCTGAAAGAGATCCCAAAATGAAAATGCCAAGGAATATTTTAGCCAAATTTCAAAATTACTACATCAAAGGGAAAATAATGCAAATAGCCAGACAGAAACAATTTAAATATAATGGAACCACAGTCATGGTTGGAATGGAATACAATATTCCATAAGACAAAAGAGCTTGGATTATAATCAAGGGTCAATTACCCAGTGAAATCAAACATAAAATTTCAGGGGAGGAAATGGCTATTCAATGAAATAGGGGACTTCCAAACTTCCCTGATGTAATGATAATGGTAATTTGAAGATCTTCCCTGGCCATTAATTAGCCAAATGTAATCACATGTAACCCACAGTGGGAGGAGCTTGTTGAAAGGCTAGAACAGGAAGGTAGTGTAGGAAGTAGCAGAGAGAGAGAGAGAGCACTAGCAGAGCTCGGAGCAAGCAGTGTGGAGGCATAAGCAGCTAGCATGAGTGAGAGAGGGGCATTTTTGCTTAAAGGAGCCTTTTTTGTTTTGAAGGAATTATGGAGGGAAGGCTTGGGAATGTTGGTACTCACTGCACTATTTATGTGTACCAACTTTTTGGTTGCTATGATGGATTTGGCTTTCTGGTGTTTGCATAAATGTTTTCCTCTGTCTTTCATATGGAGAGTCTCTTACATTTTATGATTCACAACTACATCAACATATTCACAGACACTGAGGGAGCTGTGAATATTACATTGGTGTTATAAAACCTGATGAAAAGATTAGAGCTCAACAGAAAGTTCAATTTTCAATCCAAAACTCAAGAGAAGTATAAAAATGTAAATAGGAGTGAAAAAGCAACAACAACTTTTTATTGATGAGGACTGACTGTTTATATTCCAAAAAAGGAAAATGACACATAACTCTTGAGAATTTTATTGCTATTATGCCACTTAAAAGGGGTATACATAGACAGAGGACATGGGTGTAAGTTGACTTTGATGTGATAAAAAAAAAATCTAATTAAGTGGTGAAAAGGGATTGTGTTGGGAGAATAGGAAAGGAAGAGGCAAGTGAGGGTAAATTATTTCACATGAAAAGGCACAAAAACCTATTAGAGTAGAGGCAAAGTAGGGAGGGAGATCAGAATTATTTGAATCTTACTCTCATCAGATTTGACTCAAAGAAGGAATAATATGATCATTTAGGTATAGAAATCTAATTTATCCTTTAGAAAGTAGGACAGGAAAGGGGAAAGAAAAGGGAGGGAGTGGATAGAAGGTAGGAAAGAAGTAGTAGGGGAAAAGGAAAGAAAAGGTAGGATACTGATAGAAGGGAGGGCAGATTGAGGGAGGCAGTGGTTGAAAACAAAATTCTAGTGAGGAAAAAGGAGAAAGGAGAGAGAAAGCATAAATGGGATGGGGGGGATAGGATTGATAGAAAGACAGAACATAATCACAACGGTGAATGTGAATGATATGAATGCTCTAATAAAATGGAAGAAGATAGCAGAGTGGATTAAAAGTCATAATCCTACATGTTTACAACAAACACATTTGAAGCAGAGAGATACATATGTAGTAAAAAGTAAAAGGCTGGAGTCAAATATATTATGCTTTAGCTGAAGTTAAAAAAACAAAACAAAACAGGGGTAGCAATCCTGATCTCAGAAAAAAAGCAAAGTAAAATGGATGTAATTCAAAGAGATGAGGAAAGAAACTACATTCAAAGTGCCATAGACAATGAAGTTATATAATTACTAAACATATATACACTAAGTGGTATAGCATCCAAATTCTTAAAGGATAAGTGTAGGGAGCTACAGGAAGAAGTAGATAATAAAGCTATATTAGTGGGGGACCTCAACCTACCTCTCTCAGAACTAGATAAATCTAACCACAAGCTAAACAAGAAATACGTTAAGGAGATGAATAGAATTTTAGAAAAGGTAGATATGGTAGATCTCTGGAGAAAAGTGAATGAGTATAGAAAGGAATATACCTTGTTTTCTCAGAGGTACATGGCACCTACAGAAAAAATGACTAAGTATTAGGGCATACAACCTCACAATCCAATACAGAAAGGCAGAAATATTAAATACATCCCTTTCAGATCATGATGCAATAAAAATTACATGTAATAAAGGGCCATGGAAAGGTAGAATAAAATCAATTGAAAACTAAATAATGTAATCTTAAAGAATGAATCAGGTAAATAACAAATCATGGAAACAATCAATAACTAAATCCAGGAGAATGACAATAATGAGAGAACATACCAAAACTTATGGGATGCAGTGAAAGTGGTCCTTAAGGGAAGTTTTATAACTCTAAATGTTTACATGAATAAAATAGAAAAAGAAGAAATCATTGAATTGGGCATGCAACTAAGAAAGCTACAAAAATAAGAAATTAAAAATCCCCAATTAAACACCCCATTAGAAATACTGAAAACCAAAAAGGGATATTAAAAAATTGAAATTGAGAAAAAGCATTGAATTAATAAATAAAACTAAGAGCTGGTTTTAAGAAAAAAAAACAACAAAAATAGATAGACATTTGGTTGATTTGTTTAAAAAAAAGTCAAAACACATAATACTAGCATTAAAAATGAAAAGGGGGAAATCACCATAAATGAAGAGGAAATTAAAGCAATACTTATGAATTATTTTGTCCAAGTTATTGCCAATAAATTTGACAGTCTTAGGGAAAAGGATGAATATTTACAAAAATATAAATTACCCAGATCAATGGAAGAGGAAAAAATATTTAAATAACCCCATTTCAGAAAAAGAAATTGAACAAGTCATCAATGAACTCAGTAAGTAAAGACCTCCAGGACCAGATGACTTTACAAGTGAATTCTTTCAAACATTTAAAGAACATCTAATTCCAATATTATATAAACTATTTGAGAAAATATGTGAGGAAGGAGCCCCACAAAATATTTTTTATGATACCAATATGGTGCTTATACCTAAACCAGGAAGAGCCAAAACACCAATTTCCCCAATGAATATCAATGCAAATTTTTTTTTAAAATATTAGCAAAGAGATTACAGCAACATATCTCTAGGGTAATAGATTATGATGATATGGCATTTATATCAGGAATGAAGGATTGGCTAAATATTAGGAAATTTATCAGAGTAATTGACCATATCATCAATGAAATTAACAAAAATGTTGTGATTATCTCAATACATACAGAAAAAGCATTAGACAAAAATACAGTACCCATTCCTGTTAAAACACTAGAGAGCATAGGAATTAATGGAGTCTTGCTTAAAATTATAGGTATCATATACCTAAAATCTTTAGCAAGTATTTTGTAATGGGATAAGCTAGAAGCATTTTCAGTAAAATCAGGGGTGAAACAAGGATTTCCATTGTCACCACTATTTTTCATTATGGTACTAGAAATATTAGCTTTAGTAATGAAAGAACAAAAATAGCAAGTAGAATAGTAAAAGTAGAAAAATAAGTAATAAGAGAAGAAAAAAAGAAGTCAAAAGAGAAGAACAAAATAGAAAAATTGAAGGAATTAGAATAGGCAAAGAAACAAAGGTATCAATATTTGAAGATGATATGATGATATACTTAGAGAATCAAGTGAAAATTTACTTGAAATATTAAACAGCTTTAGCAAAGTTGTTGGATATAAAATAAACCCATATCAATCATCAACATTTTTATATACAACTAACAAAACTCTGAAACAAGAGATAGGAAGAGAAGTTTCATTTAAAGTTACTGTAGACATCATAAAATATTTGGGAATCTACCTGCCAAAACAAACCCAGGAACTATACGAAGACAATTACAAAACTCATTTCACACAAATAATGTCAGATCTAAATAACTGAAAAAAAACAACAGTTGCAGCAGTTTGCAAAAGATATGGCTATCCCCAATCATTGAATCAATTCACAGTGCAGTTCTTGCCCAGGTATAAAAGGCATATTCCCAATATGTCCAGCTTAATTCTTTTTAACTTTTGCTTCACAAAAGAAGGTGACTTTGGCCAAAATACATGCTCTGTTAATTTTCCTGCCTAATTCACTAAAATGCAAAGTAACTGATTTTGAAAAAAAATAGTAAAAAAATGATCTCTCTTCTATGTTTCTTGTAAGGATTGCCATTATGGTGCTACCAAGAATTTTGTTTTTGTTAAAAAGAAAAATGCCATAGGCTGCAGTTTTTTCCATGATTCTTCCTTACCAGTTCCTTTAATATGCTTATAATACGAGTACCAGTTATGTTATTTGATAATGCTCGTTATGATATTTGTATATTTGCTTGTAATCCAATTTCACTCAATAATATGCATATAAACTGCATACCTGAAATAAATGTTAAGTACTAATAAAAAAAAAGTTGCTCATGGGTAGGCCAAGTTAATATAATAAGAATGACCATTCTAATTAAATTAATTTACTTATTCAGTGGAATACTAATCAAACTACCAAAAATTATTTTACAGAACTATACAAAACAATAACAAAATTCATCTGGAAGAACAAAGGTCCAGAATATCAAGGGAATTAATGAAAAGAAATGCAAGGAAAGATGGTCTAGCCATACCAGATCTTAAATTGTATTATAAAGCAGCAATCATCAAAACTCCTTGGTACTGGCTAAAAAATGGAGTGGCAGATCAGTGGAACAGTTTAAGTTTGCAAGATACAATAGTAGATTTCTATAGCAATATACTGTTTCAAAAATCCAAAGACTCCAGCTTCTATAAAAAATCACTATTTAACAAAAACTGCTGGGAAAACTAGAAAATAATATGGCAGAAATTAGGCATAGATCAACATCTTATACCCTATACCAAGATAAAGTCAAAACTCTGACCCAGCAAATCTAATTCTAGGTCTGGATCCCAAAGAGATTATAAAAACAGGAATGGACTCACACATACAAAAAATAAATATGGCAGTTTTTTTGTGTGTTGGCCAACAATTGAAAATTGAAGGGATTTCCATCAATTGCGGAATGGCTAAATATGTTGTGGTATATGAATGTTATGGAATACTATTGTGCTATAAGAAGTGATGAGCAGGTAGACTTCAGAAAAACCCAGAAAGTCTTATATGAAGTGATGCTGAGTGAAGTGAGCAGAACCAGGAAAACATTGTACACAGTAATGGCCATGTTATGTGATGACTGACTTTGATAGACTTAGCTCTTCTCAAAATTGCAAGGATCTAAGACAACTCCAGAAGACTCATGATGGAAAATTCTATCCACAGTCAAAGAAAGAACTTTGGAGTCTGAATGCAGATAGACATATACTATTTACTCTCCTTTTGTTTTGTTGTTTTGTTTTGTTTCTTCTTTATTGTGGTTTCTCCCACTAGTTCTAATTTTTCTTTACATCATAACTAATGTAAAAATATGTTCAGTATGAATGCAGAGGTGGAGCCTATATCAGATTACATGTAATCAAGGGAAGGGAGGAGGAGAAGCTTGAGGAGAAAATTCAAAAGTCAAAGAGTTATGGAAATGAATATCAAAAACTAAAAATAACTAGATTATATTAAATAAAAAAAAATCTTGCATCCTATGTTTGAATCCTGAGTGACTTTCAGCCTTCTATTAGAAGGCACATTTTACTGCACATCCAAAAAACACACCACAGTGTTCTTTATACTGAAGGACATTGGAAGGGGCATACCTACACCATTCCACATTTAGCACCTGTTTCCCCCATATCCTTGTGAGTAGCAATAAAGGTTTGTTAACTACTGCCCATATGGGAAATCTATAAGTCATCATCCAAAACATTCACTTTTTGCACTTCACAAGTTTCACCTCATTGTCTCATTTTTGTGCATTTTCTCAAATAGATTACAAGCTGCTTGAGAACAAGATTTATGGCTTATTTCTATACCCCAAAAGACCTAGTGTAATTTCCATGTGAGGATGGTTGGATAAATAAGTTGAATTTAAATATGTCTTCAAAATAATTCATTTCAGTAATAATTTAAAAATACCAATTATTATTTATAGAGTTATAACTACATAGTCAGACATGATAATGCATGTAGTAATGTGAATATTATAAGCAAATAGTAAAGAAGAAAAATGTAAATACCTATTTGTTATTGAATCTACTTCTTTGTGGATTATAATTAATAAATATTTGTTCACTTGGTTAATTGGTCATCTTACAGTTCTTCATGACCAAGGAAGGTAATACTGGGTATAGTCATATTGAGGTTCTGATCCTATCTAATAAGGAAGTTAAAGTTGCTGAAGCAAAGATGATAAGAGTCTTTTGAGAGAATGATCACAAATTGAATTCATTCTAGCTAAGGTGGGGCATGATGAGAATTTCCTCATTTTAGTGATGATGAAATTGAGGACCAGAGATATTAAAAGATTTTTTCAAGTTCACAGAGGTAGCAAGTATCATTGTGTGATATGGATGCTAGATCTCTCAAGATATTTGAAAGAATTTATAGGAATGATATCCTATGGCCTAACACTCTAGAGGGAAGATTATTCAAGAATGATGGCATGTTGTTAATTAATAATACGTTCTGACTATATGAACCCAAGCAGTTGAAAAATATTAAAAAAATTAATTTATAGATAAAAGTGTCCATTCTGGCCCACATAACCACTCAGCATGAACCTTCAGATCAAAGAAGAGGTGGGTCACTTGATCTACAGGTTAGTATTCTTCATCCTGTCCCTACAAAAAAAAAAGCAGGAATGCAGAACATCTAATGTGTAGCATAAATGGGAATTTTCCCCTGTAAAAAGAGAATGTTAGGAATATATCTTTGGAGCTTCCATACTATGGCATTCTAGAAGGGCAAATTTAGAGATCTGAAATGTCTCCCATCTCTAGATGGCTTTAAATAAATCTTCTCTGGACTGTCACTTTCATTTTCCATTCCTTTTGGATATCAATATAGTCATCTTTTGGGAGAGGCATTTGCTAGCAGAAGGAATTGAAATTGGTAGGTATAATTGATCAAATCTCTTCATTTTTGAATTCCTTGTGTAATTATTTCAGCACACCTCAAGATCTGATATACCTTTACATATGGTACTCTGTCTATAGAAGTAAGCCTAAGAAATGAAAGAAGTTCTAGAGGGATCACCCATTTAATTGCTTATTGAATGCTGAAATCAACAATGCAATCAATATTTAGGGAGATTCCCTTCTTCAATAGAACAAACATTTGTGTTAAGTGAAATGTATTGAAATTGTTTCAACTTTCATATTGATTTTAACATTTGAAGTATATTACAACCGGACTGTTTATGGATTCTTAATTTGCCCGTTAGATGTTCAATTGTCCTCCCCAACTTTGTAACTTCTGTAAGCGACCCTATTATGAAGACTGCCTTATGCAAACTCATTCTAAAATAATCCTAAATTTTTATGACCATTCTCAGGATAATCATTGTATTATTCTCTGGGCAGACCACCCTACCTTTATGAAAGTATGTCATGGACAAGCTGTCTAAAAATCCAAACATGAGTTCAAATTGATTGCCCTTGAGTTGGCCAATTTGGACCCAGCCAGTTGAGATGTATCCTTGAATAAGTCCCACTTGGATTTATAAATTATGTGTTTTTCTCTTTCAGTTTTAGTGATACGGTGGTAACTCTTTTCATATGACTCCATTTTTAGAGCATTTACTACTAAATATTGCAGAAAGAACAGCAGAGCCTGACTACCTCTCAGGCTTTTCATATTATATTCTTGAAATCAGGAAAGGTAATGTGGTTGATCAGGGCAAATCGTGAATATCCTCTTTCTGCAAACTCTTCATTTCTTATTGTAAGCATCACAATAATAAGGTTTTTTATTTTGCTTGGTTTGGTTTTGTCAACCATTTTTACACAAATCTTAAAGTTATCTGTGATTCTTGTCTTTTCTTTATTTCTACTTCCAATAATTTGCTAAGACTTATAAAATTTGTCTTTATGTTATATCTTGCATCCATTTCCTCCTTTTAACTCATAATTGCACCAGCCTAATTTAGATTCTTATCACTTCTTGGGCAGGTGATTGAAAGAGACTATTAATTGTTCTCCCACACTACATCTCCCCTATCCAATCTATCCTTCATGTCATGACTAAAATAATCCTCCTAATACACATCTCTGACCATTCACTACCCTTCTCAAAAGTATTTAGTATCTCACCAAAGCCAATGGGATAAAAATCATATTCCTCATCCTCTCTCTAAAACTTGGATCTCAAACATGGATACAGTTCTATTTCACAGCTACCTACCTTTACACACTCTGGATAAATTGTACCTGACCTTTTCTTGAATTCTCTTGACTTTGAATTAATCAATAAACATTTGCCAAGCACACGAAACATTTTCTACCTTCAAGAAATTCACAATCTAATGGGGGAAACAATGAGTTATTATTCTTCATCCCCCATTCCTTGGGATGTAATCCTTCCTCATCTTAACCTGTTGAAATCATAATCTTTAAGATTGAACTCAGGTACCCATGTAAGTTTTCTCCAGTTCCTGAGCTGGAAATTTTCCTTCTCCAAGTTTCCTATTTTGTCTAAATTTCTTCTTTGTACTTTCCCTTTTCTACCTTAAATTAAAATTATTTGTGTATGACTCATCATTTCTACTAGATTAAAAACTACTTGAGAGCAGAGACTATGCCACTTTAATTTTTATATTCCTAGAATCTGATATAGCGTTTTGCTATGGTAGTTGCTCATCGAAGATTTGTTGGCTTGAATTGAAAATTTGAGGCAATTCTAATACAAGTATGAATGTGTTCAATAACAATGAGCTGATTTTAAGCTCATGCCTTTGTGGAAAAATAATTGCACTCTGGCAAAGATGAAGAGGAGAGTTTTTATCTTTTGGGTTGGATCAAACAATAAATTTTACTCAGATTCAAGGAAACACTCACAATTCAGGACCCTAACATTTTCATTAATAGACCCTTAAATCTATTTCTTACCAAATGAAAGATTTGTAAAGATATTTCAGGCTGGAAGTCATAAGAACATTTTAATAATCATGGCTGTACATCTAATTCTTGAAATCTTGTAAGACACTGAGAAAATGATTCCCACTAATCAAAACCACCTGATTTATAAATATAACTAGATAATTAATTTACATTACTTATATACCTACCAGAAATACTAGAATGCATATATTCACTGGTTAAAACACTCAGTTTCCACTATTAAAGAACATGGGAAGTTTAATCATGAATCATAATATTGTAGGATTAATGGAGGAAAAGGAGTTAAAATAGATTTACTGGCCCTCCTCCCCCATATTAGGCATGATAGCTTTATGGGGGCAGTTAGGTGAATAGAGTGCTAGGCCTTGAGTCAGAAAGACTCATCTTCATGAGATATTCACTAGCTGTGTGACTATAGGCAATTCACTTAACCCTGTTTGGCTCAGTTTCTTCATCTGTAAAATGAGCTGGAGAGGGAAATGGCAAACCACTACAGCATCTTTGGCAACAAAACTCCAAATGGGGTCATGAAGACTGAGATATGACTGTTTTGGTTCAGTTCAGTTCATACTTACCAGCAATGACTTTCTCCACTACATACTTGCCAAAAAACACTACATTATACCTTTTTGGTGGTTATTCACAATGCTCTTACGCCTGATTTTACACAATTCTTAATATGTTTCACCATGTTTAATTCTAGAGACACTTTGTTAATTTTTTACTTGCTAGGTTCTGTTTTTCTGTATTCTAGGATCACTACTTCTGTTAGCACTGTTCATTCTTCACATCATACTTCATTTCAACTCGCTCATAACAGTTTATAATTCAAGTTGCAGATTATTTTTCAATGATTACATCTTAAGTTGACAACTTTCTAATAATATGCAGTAAGGTATATTCATCTCATCAAAATGTTCCTCAAAATCTCATTTTATTAAAAGTGACTGTGATGGTGGTTTATTAGAGACAAATGGATGAAGATGGATTCTTTTAGATACTTAGCAAAGAAGATAATGCCTTTTAAAATTGACAATAGATTATAGGAGCCATCCTACTTTGGGACCTATAGCATTTTGTTCTCGTAGTAAACCTCTAAATAAAATTCTCAAGGGAGATATTAAAAAAATGAATATATAAAACTAGAACTACTTAATGCCAAGGACTTAGGTTTTATTTACATGTATTTTTTCACTCCCTATTTCTTTCTTAAGTAAAATAAGGAATTGTCACAAACATCTTGTCAAATATTTACTCTCTTATTTCACCTCTCTTCTGGAGATTCAAAACTTGAATTAATCCTGAGAAACATCTGATTTATGATTATTTGCCTGAATAAAACCATTACATATTAGTATGTCTCCTATTGTAAATTTTTAAAAATTATAGTTCATCTATTGATTCATCTCATTTATTTAGTAGAAAAATTCATTTAGTATTATTTACTTGTGCATGCATTTCATCACATTCTCTTTTAAACTCCATCTCTATATTTATAGCATATACAAAACAGTCATATAGTTTCCCTTTGTTTCTATGGCATGGACTTAGGTTTTTAAATTTGTTTTGTCTTTAGCAATTTATAAACATAAATAATAATACTCTCAGGTTCAGTAGAAAGTGCAGTTTCAGTGTATATTAATCTAGGTTATAGGCATTAAGACAGCTTATAAATATTAACAAGTTTATTCTGATTTTTTAAGTTTCAATAGTTTATTGTGATGTTTAAACTGCTTTTGACTTATAAATTATATATTCATCCACTCTCATGCTGTGTAATATTTTGGAAGTTTCAAAAATGAAATATGCCTCCAGGGGAGGCATCTGTTATGAGGAAATGAGTATAACAGAGTTATTATCCATTCATTTAAAAAAAACATATTGCCCCCTCCTTATGATTATTCATCATGACTCCAAAGAGGGACAATGAAGTTTAAATCACTTCATTTTTCTTTAGCAAAAGAGGGAAAAATGGACAAGCAACAGATAGAGAGGGAGAAATTACTGTGTTGAGCACTAATTCTTTCTATCTGTCAAAAAGAGAACAAGGTATTTTTTTTCCTGCCAGCTATTAAATTTCTCAGTGTAGGAGAGAGATAACAGGAATCTCCAAAGTGTCAGACCAAGCAGCAAAGAAAAAAAAAATGGAATTTAGGATGAGTCATGCTCACTGTAGGGATGTTAAATTTGAAATTTGTTTGGCTGCATTTTAATCAAGTCTATGCACTTAGAAATCGAACGCATGCTTGAATGTGAACATAGAGATTTTCATTTCCATGATCTAGCATTGTTGCTGTATTGGATGATTTAGAGTAGTTTAGGACATGTTCCAACAAGATCTATATCATAACACAGTCTAAGCTTCAGTAGGAAAAGAGCACAGAGTGTTAATGTATCCAAGCCATATGTTCCAAACTGGGTGTGTTTTGTTGCTAATCTTCATGAAAATCTTGGTGTTTGGTAACTAAGAATTCATGGTTAGAGAGTCAGAGAAAGGTAAAATTTTTCCCCCTACATTTTGAAAACCCCAAGCTCAGACTCAAATGCATGCCTGGAAACAACTGGATTATTATTTATTTTTAATTTTTACATGCTTGTCTGAATTATGGGGAAAAATTCTCTAATTAAATGTAAAAAAGGAAAAAAATAGAGATGGCTAGACAAACAGAATTTCTTCTTGAACAATGAAAGGGAAAATATTAGGGGAGCTTAATTGTTCAGTTAAGAATAATGTTTGATTTTTGTAGTGGCAAAAAATTGGAAATCAAGGGGATTCCAATCAATTGGGGAATGGCTGTACAAGTTGTGTTATATGAATGAATGTAATGGAATACTATTATGCTACAAGAAATGTGGAGCAGATGGACTTCATATTTACCTGGAGAGGCTTATATGAACTTATGCTGAGTGAGAAGAGCAGAACCAGGAAAAATTTGTACACAATTACAGACACAATGTATGTGTGATGACCAACTTTGAGAGACTGGACTCTTCTCAGCAATGCAGTGTTATATGTCAACTCCAAAAGACTCATGATGGAGAGAAATGTGTATGTTCAGAGAAAGAACTAGAAAGAAAAGAGTTTGGATGCAGACTGAAGCAAACTACCTTCTCTGTCTTTTTCTTGTTTGGTTCTATTGCCTCTTTCCCATTGTTCATTGCATCTGATACAATCCTTCTTTATAACCTGACTAATGTCTAATGTGAAACTATTTGCAGATCCTATACTTGATTCTATGCCACCATTGTGGGGGGAGGGCAGGGAAGGGGATAAAATCTGAAACTCAAGGAATTGAGGAATTGAATCCTGTAAACTAAAAGTAAACAAACAAATTAATAAAGACCAAAAATAAAAAAAGAATAATGTTTGTACAACACCAAGAGAAATAAAGGAAAAAGGGATGATATAACAGACAAGGGTGGGGGCGATTCAATGATTCTATGAATGGGCTTAATCCTCAAAAACAAAGTTTTGACTTAAAAATGGAATTTATAATTTAAATTAATTTACAGGGAATGATTTATTTTAATCAAAAAAGGATTTACCCAAATACTACTTTAAATGTTGAACTCCCTAATTGAATTTACTCATATCAAATCATTATTGACATATTAGAGGGTATAAAGAACAGAGATACTTAAAACTGAAGTCCTAGAAGCTATTAATGATCAACAAAGAAGTTGAATGAATTATCTGTGAAGTATAATTTAATAGGTAATTATTGTAAAATCTTGAAAATGATTATGGACAGAGAGCAGACTTTGTAGTCAGGAAGACCTGAGTTCAAGTCTCTCCTCTGACACATAGTGGCTTTATTACTCTCCGCAAATCACTTAATGCTTAATGTCTTAGTTAACCAGACAATTCTTTAAAGTAATATATTTCAGAACAGTTCCATATCTGAATCAGCAGAGAGAGTTTATATCACAGATTTGGTCTAATAATTTAAACTAAATATTGGAAGACACCTTACAACTCATATAATACAACTTTTTACTTCATTAATAACATGTCTGTGTTTTAATCATCGAGCAGCCCATAAACTTATTGCCTTCAAAAGAGTTAAAGAGTTGATCTTTTTTGACCACCAACATATATCACTAAAGTTGCAAAGTAAAAATTATGGTCTCTGGGTGAGTAATATCTAGGATCTTATGGGTGAAGGGAAACTGAAGAAAACAAGCCAACTCAAAATATTTTGGAGTCAGAGTCAAGTCAGGTTGGAATTGTTTAGCTGAAATAGAGGAAGAATAGTTTTGTAAAGAACACTCAACCAGGATTTATAATATTTACCAATTACTATAAACCAGGCACTGTGCAAAGTTCTGCTAATAGAAACATAAGCAAAAAGCTAGTCTCTGCCTTCAAGAAGTTTACATGCCAATGGAAAAGACAACACATAAAAGGAAGGTAAAAAAGTGAGAGAAGAGGAAGATATGGAGTATAATCTGACTGGAAATAAAGAGATAATTTGCCTAGTTAGAATTCTTAAATGACAGTTCTGGGCAGAATCCTCTAAACATAGTGGGGGTCCCAGGGTAACAAGTCCTTCCAAGGTTTGAACATAAAGTATATTCCTATTAAAGGAGATGTGTGTGTGTGTGTGTGTGTGTGTGTGTGTGTAAAACATTGTTTTAAGTTATCCTAGTAGCTTGAATGCATTAATTTAGGTAACTGTAGACCAGACTTGTACTAGCAGTTAGCTTTTATCTAAAGTTTCTCTCTCTCTCAATATATGTGTGTTTTCTCTCATTATTATTGTGTGTGTATATATATATATATATAAGTACGTATGTATATATACATGTGTATAATCCATTTTATTAGTTTTATCTATATAGTGTTAAAGTTATCCCTTTCTTAAATCTTTGTGAATTTTCATTTAACTTTTTTTCTAATTCCCACTTTACCTTTTATGATAAATAGATGGATTCATTTTTTTCACCATTATCCACCAAATCTACAATAGTTTTAAAGCAACACACTAATTTTTAAACTATTAAAAAAATCGAGTCTGTGATTTCATTACTTTAGGGAATATTCTCTTCTGAAAGCTTTCTCCAGTTATACAGAAAAAAAAATCTGTGTGAAATTTACAGTGTTAGAGACTGACTGGAGGTCTGGGGACGAAAAGTAAGTTTCTATAGTCATAGAGCTAGTATTTGTCCCAGGGAGAATGCTGAACCCAGTTTTTCTTGACTTTTAATAATTTTGTTATGCTGTACTCAGTTCCAAATAAATATAATAAGAATTTCCTCACTATTTGTCTTTCCCATGTCTGACTTTTTACATATTTTAATTTAGTTAAATTTAACAAATATTCATTAAGTACCTACTTTGTACCACATACAGTTTAATTAAGGAAGGATCCCTGTCCTCATGGTGTTTTTCAAGTAGGGGTATCAGATATGTACACCAATACCTATAATATATAATTATTCAGGAATTCGCCCTATAAGAGCAGAGACAGAAGATTTATATGTCATTTCTACTTTACCAATGACTGTATCTCCTTAAACACTATTCAACTATTTTAGCTAAAGCTCCAATCAGGTCTCATTTCACTCCCAAATCTCTGGGTCATCTCCTCCTCCTAAAAAGCCTCCTTGTAAGTACCTTTTCCTGTCTTTCTCCACTGTTCCTTTTCACTTTCTCTCCACTAACCTCCACCATTTCTACTTCTATAAACCATGATCAAATCAAGTATGCCACTGTATCTGGTATTAATCTACTCTGGAAAGCCCAGTTACAATTGTTGAATAATAGCACTTTTTCCTGATCCCTAGTCCTTTTGTACATTGTCTCTACCAGTCAGAAAGTCAGCACCTTGAAGAAAGGGGTTCTTTTTGATTTTTGTAGTTGTATCTGCAATATTTGTCAAAGTCCTAGGCACATATAAGCACTTGATAAATACTTTTTTCATTCATTCATTCCTTTATCCATTCATATTGAGAAGTAATATGATAACTTAGTAGCTAGGTTCAGTGACTTTCTCTCATATATTGACTGTGTGACCATGGTAAGTTACTTGACTTCACAGCACTCTGGGCAGTAGTTCCCAGTGGTTTTGTTTCTGGAAACTCTTTCAACAACAACAAATGTATTGTGAATCACAAGGGCAATTTAACTTACTCTTCATAATGTTATTTTAGATTTATTCATTAAGTACTTAATGACTATGATAGCTTTTATCTAAAAATCCTCCAAATTTAAATTACATTATGAAATTATAAATATTAAAATATAAAGTTTTATTACAAAACCTCTAACTACAGAATAACAAAGCCCTAATAATATAATTAATATTATTTTATGTGGAGAATTATGTAAGAATTAAAAGAAGTGGCAATTTGTAAACCATTTGAGGACAGGGAAATTATAAGAACATATTCTGCTTAGTCAGAAGCATTAAGAGTTTGATGTAATTGCTGCACAAACAGCAAAGATGTAGCATGAATGAACATGATGATTCTGAATCATTGTAAAGATAACATAATCCTTCAAACAACATATGGGATCTTATACTTGGTAATAATTTTATCAATGACTGGTCTCAAGGGATAAATGGCATATTTATTTAATTTAAAGATGCCACAAAGCTGTGAGGGACAGCAAATAATGAATAACAAAATAAAGATAAAAAAGGATCCTTGACAGACTAGAGCACAGGGATGAATCTAATGAGATGGAAGACAGTAGGGATAAATAAAATTATTACTCTGGATCAAAAACCTTAATATCATACATTCAGAATGAAGGAAATATGGTTAGAGAGCAATTGTTCTAAAAAACTTGAATTTTTTTAGCATGTTGAAGTAATAATATGAATCAATAGGGTGAAATTGTAGTAAAAAGAGCTAATGTAATATAGTGTTACATAATTTTCAAGAATAGGGAAATGATAGTCTACCTGTCAGACCTCATTTAGAAAATTATGTTTAGCTCTGCCCACCACAGTTGAAAAGGAGGATTAATAAACTAGAAATCGTCCCAGAAGGTCAAGTTGATGAAGTAATATTAAAAGTTACATTGTTTAAAAGGCATTTTTTCCCCCTCAGGGAGTATAGGATAAAAGTTAAACATGGATTAAATATACAATACATAATCTACATCTCCCTACCAAGGTAAAGGGATCACTTGTTGACTTGTTAACAATAAAGCAATATTAAGCTGAGTTAAGAGAAACATCGTCGAAGGTTAAGGAGGTGATAGTTCTGTTCTACTGTGTCTTAGAAATACAAGTTGAGAGGCGGCTAGGTGGTGCAGTGAATAAAGAACCAGCCCTGGAGTCAGGAGGACTTGAGTTCAAATCTGGCCTCAGACACTTGACACACTTACTACCTGTATGACCTTGGGTAAGTCACTAAACCCCAACTGCCCTTCTTCCCTCTCCAAAAAGCAAAAAAAAAAAAAAAAAGAAATACCAGTTGAGTTCAATTGTGGGTTCCACATTTTTAAAAGGATATTATTGGTAAACTGGAAAGATTCTAGAAGATAGAAAGCAAAATAGCAAAGTGCTTTGAGAGTATGTTTACAAAAAATTGGTTGAAGAAACTGGGATTGCTTAACCTCAAGAAGAGAAGAATCACCAGGAACATAAAGGCTATTTTCAAGTATTTGAGGAGCTCTCACAAGAAAGAGTCAATAGACTTGTTATATGTGGTCCTAGGAGGCAACTCTGTGAGCCACAGGTTGAAGTTGCAAAAAATAAATTTAGACTTGGTGTAAGGTAAAAAAATCCTAATAATTAGAGCTATCTAGAAGAGGTATCAACTACTTTGGCCATTAATGAATTTCTTTTTTCTGAAAATCTTTAGGGGATGGCATAAATAACCTTATTGTTCAGATAGGCATTATAACAGATGGACTCCAACTTTCCTCCCCAATTTCAAATTTTGTCATTCTATGATTCTTTCCCTAATAATCCCCCCAATTAAAACAACAGCCACACAATGACAATTATAATGGCACTTGGATAACACATAAACACACACACACCACAAATCTGGTCCAAATCTGAATCTTCCTTGGTTAAAGGAAAGTCTTTAATGGAAACTACTCTTATAATCTGAGAGTTACCTGGGGATGCTGGCTTTGATTATATTGCCAGTATGTATTGGAGGGAGTATTTAGGTCTACTCATGTCAAGGAATAATAGAAAATCCAGCATGCCATGATATAAGGTAATTATGGCATTTACCCCATTGAGTGGTCCTTTATTTCTTTCTGACCATTGTTTCTACATTAAATTCAATAATTTTCAAGAGACAATGTGTATATTTGCATGACTAAACACAGTCATTTACTCCTATCAAACAAAAGAAGGAAAAACAAAGAAAGCAAAATAAATATGCATTTACAATTTGTATTTGAGGAAAATATGTTTTGTAATACCTACAGATGCCTAAGGAACACAATTAAGCAATTAATCATTGCATAAATATAGCTAAAAAGCAACAAAATCATCAATGTGTCATTGTAACAAATAATGCTTATTCATTTTTTTTAAGTCCAGAGAGTTGTTTGCCTCAGAAACTTGGAAGAAAGAGATAAAATCTATCAGCTATTAAGAAATGGCCCACATATATGGTAGTACAGAATTGTTTATAGGTATAAGTTCCCATTTGTGTTTGGGTAGACCACTTCATTTTGAAGGTCTTTCAATTTCTTTGTAAAAATGGGAAGTTTCTTCAGGACAATCTCTTAGAGCTTTCTCTGTACCAACAAGTTTTGGTTTCAGGAAATAAACAGAAATCCTTCTATGGTAATGGCTGACTAACAGATCTCTTTATGGACTTCTTCCTGATATATATTTAGGAAGCAACGCTTTCTTTTTTTCTCTTTTCTTGATCAAGACATCATTTCTTTGAAAAAAGTTTCTTCATTAGGTTTTGTAACACTCTTCAAATACTTAACAATTTTTTTAAGTTCTCCCCCCATTCCTTTGGCTATTTCTCTTTTCTACAAGATTTCTCTCTCCTATCCCCCATTTTAACTTGTATAGTTTTTTTTTCTATGTGAAAAGATAAAAGCTATGTTATACTATTTTTGATTTTTTTAATCAACAAGGGCTTATTTTCTTTTCTTCCTATGATTAAAAATAATCCTCTTAAAAATATGCAGTCAGACAAAACAATTTTCTTCATTAGCTGTAACCAAAAATGTGGGTTTCATTCTGCTTATGTACATGAAAACCTCTATCAGCAGGTGGGTAGTTTTCTTCATTATCTGGAATCATAGTCATTCATTGCATTTACTAGGGTTAAGTCTTTCAAAATTGCTTGTTTTTATGTTATTATTATTTTATAAATTATTCTCCTGGTTCTGCTCCCTTCATTCCATACCAGTTCATACATACCTTCCCATATAATTTCAAAACTGTCTCCTTATTTCTTATATCACTGTGCTACTCTATTGTATACATAAATCAAACCTGTTTAACAATTTCTCAAATGATTAGTATCCTCTCGGTTTCCATTTTTTGCCACCCCAAAAGAGTTGCTATAAATATTTTCTTTTTGGATGACTAGGTGGCACAGTGGACAAAGAGCTGGGCTAGAAGTCAGGAAGACTCATCTTTGTGAGTTCAAATATGACCTCTCACACCTTATAGCTATGTGACCCTGGGCAAGTCAATGAACCCTGTTTGCCTCAGTTTTCTCATCTGTAAAATGAGATGGAGAAAAAAATGGGAAACCATTATAGTATCTTTGCCAAGAAAACCCCAAATGATTCATTAAGAGTTGGATGTGACTGAAAATGTCTCAGTAACAAAAATATGTTTATACATGTACATCCTTTGTCTCTTTCTTCAATCTCTTTAGAGTATAAGCCCAGGAATTGTATCACTAGGTCAAATTGTATGCATAGTTAAGTAACTTTTAGGGCATAGTTACAAATTGCTTTCCAGAATGGTTATATCATTTCCCAGATCTACAAACATTTATGCTTATTGATAATATATTTGTTTTTCAAATGGCCTTTCAAAATTTCTCATGTGTTTTTGTCATCTTTGCTATTTTTATTGGCTTGAGATGGGACCTCAAACTTACTTTAATTTTAATATCTCTAATAATAAGTGATTCTGAGCATTTTATGTGATTCAAGATAGACTGGGTTTCTTCACTTGAGAACTGACTATTTGTATCCTAAGACCACTTATTAATTTATGAATAACTCTAATTCTTATAAATTCAAGTTATATATAGTTTTTTAGTTAATTTATTTTTAATTTTCAACATTTACTTCAAAATGTTTAAATTTTTTCTTCCTCCTTCCCAACAATGGCTTCCAATCTGATATAGGCTCTACATATACTTTCCTATTAAACATATTTTCACATTAGTCACTTTATATAGAAGAATTATGATGAATGGGAGAAACCATGAAAAAGCCAAGGCAAAACAAAACAAAACAAAAAAAGAAAATAGTCTGTTTCGTTCTGCATTCAGACTCCCTAATTCTTTCTCTGGATGTGTATGGCATTTTCCATCACGGATCATTTGGAAATTTTTAGGTCCTTGCATTGCTGAGAAGGGCTAACTATCAAAATCAGTCCTCATAGATTCTGGCTGTTTCTGTGTACAATGTTCTCCTGGTTCTGCTTATATATAGTTATTTCTAACCAAGTGTAACTGAACTTCATTTATCCATCCCTCATACATACTGATTTATAATGTTTATAGAATTTTTGGTTAGCTTTGCTTGCTTAAACTGTGAAATGTACCTTGAGATTTTTCTAACCCTCCACTGGGAGATAAGGGGAAGGGGATGGAGAGTGCTACCTGGTTTGGCATATCTAGTTCCTACATGATAGTGTTTATCATCTTGGAGTTTTAGGGAGCTGCCTATGTCAATTAGCATGAAGGATGACTCTAGACTCCTAGAAAAGATCTCAAGATAACATTTTTTTTTAAAGCAATTGGGGTTAAGTAACTTGCTCAACATTACAGGGCCAGGTGAGATAACATTTCTTTTCTCCTCCTAGTCTTATTAACCTAGATAAGAGCAAAACATAATACTGAATTTTCTTTAGAGTATGAATATGTTAAAACAAATAATTATTTTTAAATTATTTTATATATTTATTTAGTAAAATTCAATAGAAACCTGTTGATTAATTCAACAGTCCATATAGGTATGGATTATACTTAATCCTTTCATCCTCTAAAGAGAAAGCAGTTACAGCTTTACATACAAATACTAAAAATTGCATTATTCAAGTATCATATGCTGAAAAATATGCTTATTGTGGTTTCTTATAATGAAGACTTCAAGATATAATTTTTTGACATTGCAAGAACTGTATACATGATTACATGGAGAGTTTGGTGCTACCTATTTTTTTTTATCCTGTTTCATGGAGCATAGTCCATAAGTCACTTTAGAATCTCAGTAAAATATCATCATCATAACATTTACTATGGTATTTTAAAGTTTACATATTGATTTACAAATGTTAATTCATTTGGCCCTCAGAATATCCTAGTGAGGTGCTATTGTTACCTCTTTTTACAGATAAAGAAACTGAGGCACATAAAAGTTATTTGATTTTTCCAGGGCACATAGCTAGTAAGTGTCTGAGAGAGAATTCAACTCCTGTCTTCCTAAATCTAAGTACCACACTCTCCATTATACCACCTAGTTGTCACTAAATGATTCTCCATTTTATGAATAGATCAGTTAAATTTGAATTCTACTCAAAAGCCTAAAAAGGAAAATTTAAAGGAAACCTAAAATTCTCAGTGTCATTGCAAATTGTTGCAACAACATTACAAATTTGTGTTGTGGTAAAAGCAATGTAGTTAGTTCTTCCTGAAAATCCTAGCCTACTTCCTAAAATCTCACTCTTTCACGTTATAGCTCATGTAATCATCTAACATATATGAATGTTCTCTCCAATTGATTAAATTTTCTGGAACCATCTCTACTTGCTGCAAGTCCAATGTCTGCATACAGATAAAACTTCTATATTCAAAGTAATCTCTGCACAGCATGCAAAAGAATGATGATCTGCATCTTTTGACTAGTGAATTTGATCAAGACATTCTGATGACCTGGCTAATTTAGGGTAAAGGTGATGTTTTTCGGGGGGTTTCATATGACTGGACAAATTTCACTGATAAAATTGAGTAAATAATTTCATATTTTATCTTTATACATTTTAAAGAGAACTATTGATACGATGCCATAAATTATTTTCCTAAACACCCAGAAAAAAAAGTTTGGTGATGTGGACACAACTTTGTAATTTTCAGAACAAACATTTTCCTATATAACAGGGACCAGGAAACATATGACAGGTAGATAAAAACACTGAAAATATTAATCTTATTGCATGTGCAAATCTCCATGGCTTCCATTATTCCATAGCAAGAAAACACACATTAGTAAAATATCAAAGGAGCTAGTAAATTATTATTTTTTTATTTGAATGGTCATTTCTTTGGAACAATTTTGATCTCTCAGAAAGGAATTTGCATTTAATATTCTTTGGAACTGATCAATAAGACAATGCATTTTGGAATGATTGCCTGCAATTTTCACTTGATTTCTTTGTTTTTTTTTATTTAAAAAAAAAACTTGTCCATTAAAGAGCACAAGTAGACAAAATATAACAAGTTTGTCCAGTTTGGGAAGTACAACAACAAGGCTTCTCCTTTGGAACTGAGTAAATTAAGGTGATGATACATCCATGATAATTCAGGCTAAAAAGCTTCCAATTAGGAAGAGTATTTGAATAATTTATATCTCTGTCATTGATATATTATTTCAACACATTATTCTGTCATACTCAGAATTGCTCCTAGGGAAAATATAACATTTATAGTTTATTTACTCTGGCTTCCAGATGTGAAGTGTACTTTCATATTTCTGCTAAAGTCATGAGTTAAAGGAGAAAGATTTGGGTTCAGAAGACAAATAGATTCTTAACATAGTCTCTTTCAATCACAACAATTCTAAGAAACCTGGCATTTAAACATTGTGTTTTTTAATTGTGTCTATGTATTGTATTATTTTACTGCCCAAGATCCTTAGTTTTATTTCTTGTTTTTTCCCCCTTGTCTAGTCTATGTAGACCTGCTTTTTTTATTTTTCCCTTTTCATTTTAGGAATTGTTTACTCAAAAATGATGAATGGATGTGCTCTGTACCACATTATCTCTGTTACACTTATCAGCATTAGGGATGGATCCATTATCATTTTCATCACTAAAAACAAGTTTATTACCTGATAAGAAAATATTTCTCTGCACAAGCAGTCTAAGGTATTAAATTTTGCTTGTTGGTATTCGCAGTTAGGCATCTCTTCCCAAGGAAGATAATTTGTCTTCCCTCAGCCAATTGTCATTCTGCTCATTATCCTGCTCTGATTATAATGTCTTCATCTCTGCAGCTCAATATGCCTGTGCATGGTTTGTATGGCTGTGTTTGTCATTATTTTGCTGCAGTTGTGCTCTATGAGTAGCCAGGGGATGAAACCCTTGGAGAATATGTCTTTCACATGAGATAGTTGATCTCTTCACATTTCTCAGGCAAAGAATTTGCCATCTGTTTCTCTATTTGGACAAATCTTTGTTTCAGGTAGTTAGCCAATAGCATTTTTAAAGTGCCCACTGAGTAGAGAGAACTGCAAAAAGTGCTGACAAAATTCAAAGCAAATGGAAAAATGCTACTTTTCATGCAGGTGAGTAAATTCAAGCTCAAAGAACTTAAATGACTTGCCTAGGGTGACTAATAACCAGTTAGCTGGCAAACTAGCAACTACATAGCAGAGCTAACATTTGGAGGAATAATTTTCTACTACAGAACTGAGAGGAATTCCCAAAGCTTCATAAATTCATTATCATTTAATCAGGAGGTATTATTTAAGCATTTAGTGTGTGCAAAGCATTGTTCTAGGTGCTGGAGATAAAAAGGGTTTTTTTAATGTGCCTGCTCTCAAGGAATTCACATCCACATGAAGACATGATAAAAACAACTTCCTACAAACAAGGCATGTACAGAAGGTAATCTTCAAGAAAAGGCACTAACAGTTTGTGTGTTTAGAGGGAGCGGAAAAGTCTCTTTCTCAAGGTGGGATTTGAACTGATCCTGGATGGTAGGTAGTTTATGGGAAAGTAGGAGTTGGAAATGAGGAAGGATAGCATTTCAAGAATAGGGAACAACCTGTTAAAATCATAGATTCAGGAGATAGGGACAGAGAAGAGAAAAACAATTTATATAACATCTACTACATCCCAGGGAGGGTGCTTTTTTAGAAACAGCTCATTGAATGGAGGGTCAAGGGACAGAAATAGGGAGAAGGCCCATTTAGCTATAATGTACATTACCTGGAAGGAAAGATCATAGATAGAGAAGACATATCAGAGGCCAGTGTAACCTCCTCACCTTACAGATGAGCAAACTGTGAATCAGAGAGGCTAAGTAATTTGCTTAGTTTCATATAGGATTCAAACAAGTGCTTTGTTCTGTAACTGGTAAAGTTTCTTCAGTGAGGATGAATCACTGGAAGCCTAACAGTAAACCCAGTTTCTTACCTTAGTTTTCCAAGCTCTTATTCTCATCCCATCTCCTCCCTCTCATTTATCTCACCTAGCCAAACAAGATCAAGCCTGTTGTTACCTTTTCAACACCTTTTCTATCTATACCCTTATTTCTCTTCTCACACAGCCATAGTCCTCATTCAAGTCTTTATTACCTCTTACTGTGACTATAGAAGTAACCATCAACTTTATTTCCCTGACTGAAATCTCACCCTTCTCTGATTCATCCACTTCACAGATACCAAAGTGATTTTCCCGAAACAGAATTCTGATAATGTCATCCTTCTATTCAATGAAGTCAAATTGCTTCCAGTTACCTTTAGAATTGAAGAAAATCTCCTTTATCTGGTCTATCAAATGCTTCCCAACCATGTTCATTTCTAACTTTCCCATTTTATTGTGCATTCTTCTGCCCCATGTATTGAACATTTCAACCAAACTATTCATTTCGTTGTCCTTCATAGAAACTCCAATCTTTACTCCACTCTTTACTCAGGCTACAATCCATTCCTGGACTGCTCAGGTCCAACTCTTTAAATTCCTAGTTCATAGAATGGAGCAAGTTATTTTTCAATTATCATAAGGAAATTATCTAGGTATAGTAAAGAAAGCATATTCCATGAAGATTCTTCTAACACTTAGCTTGGGTAGGTATGGACTCCCTCATTCATGCCAATAAGACCATAAGATTCCAGAAAGCAGAAAGGGAGGGAATACTTGAATTATGGGTATCTGGGACAATCAAATGCATGGCCCAGATATGTCACCTTTATGGGAAAGTTAAAGATAGAAAAAAACCAAAAAACTAAAAAAACACAACCTTCCCACACCAAAAAAGAAAATGAAAACATGCCCCTTACCTATGTAGGCAGTTGTAGAGGAGGGGACCCTTGTGGATTGTGGTCCTGTTAAAGTGTTCAATTACCATTTTTTGAGTGATTCCATTGTAGCTCATTATTTAGTTCATCTTCTCTGCCTTCATACTACCATGAATTCAGATAATCTCAGGAAGGATATCTGAATTTGTTGTTTCTTTTAAAGACAATATCAGGAAAACATCCATTATCTTTTAAAATAGTAAACAATTTTTAGATATATTTATGTTCCTTTTCCAATAACAAAACAAAATTTTTCAACACCTGTGAATAAAAATCAAATTTTCCATTTTTTCCTGTTTTTCTTCTACTTATCTCCTCTCCTAACAATGTGCTTATCAATTACAAAGAAGGGAAAATTGAGTAAGAGCAAACTCAGAGCACAGGATGGCCAGATATGGGAGATTAAAATTCACATGGCTAAAGAGAATAATAGATCATATTTTCATTTGAGAATTTCAGTGCTAGGCATCACAATCTAGAGTGATATATCTATTATAAATAATAAATCTTTCCAGATTTTCCTTAAATATTACTTCTACTTTAAATCCACTACTTTTTGTATGGTTTTCCATGGATGAAGACCCTTGTAGAAGATATCTTCATATATTCCAATTTTATTTGATCCTTCCTCAAACATTCTTTCTTATGGTTAAATGAACCCAATTCTATTCCCTTTTCAGAATTTTATCTTTAAGAGTTTCAGATTCTTTTGTTTTCTATCAGCATTTTCTTAGATTCTGATTGTCATTCAATATTTATCTCTTCAAGATTTCAGTCATCTGAAAAACTGATAAACATATTTACTGTATTTTTTTTATCAATAACTTGAATGAAAAGATTAGGGAAGACTACAAATACAGATCTATCCCCACACATGCACACACACATACACACAAACATTTGCATATACACACACGGTTGACATTATTTTTCCTGTAATTTATTTTTTCACATTTTCCCTATTTTTGAGAATCAAGATTTCCCTATTTTAGGCATCTGAATCTTTAATTTCTCATGATTCTACAAAGATATATAAGAGTGTTTACATGATCATACATCTGCAAGTTCTTTCAGTATTCTACAATATAATTTATTTGAGTTTGAACTTCTTTAACATAGATGTTTTCTCTCTTACCCTTCCCTTTTCTATCTTGGACTTCATTTCTCTTATTTTTGTTTACTTTACCCTTTTCATTTTTGGAAAATATTCTTATTAAATAATGTGTTAACCAAACTTGTGTAAGTTTTCCTCTCTATTTTTAATATTGTCTTAAGTGTTTGGCCTTTTCCTTCCTTGTGTTTCCTATTGCAAATACACTTTAAAAAGTCTTTAGCTTTCTCTATACCAGTGAAACCAACCCTCCATTTTCTATCTTGTATTTATCCAGTTCATCCTAGGCTTTAGCTTTCCTGTCATTATTATTACAAATCTCTGCACTCCTTTGTGGTCTTCCCTGGTAATGTGCCTGCAGCGGACCATCACTGGGCTTTTGTTTCACCAACTCATATAAATTTCCTACAGAATCCAACTCCTCAGATTGATCCAAGGATCAGTTGTTCTGGGTTTCAGAGTTTTTCTCTTTTACTACTTTGTAAATTTTCAGTGATCACTAAAACTCAATTCAAGTCACTTTTCTTGGTCTTTGGGTGTGCTTGGAGATATGAGAACCTAAGTTAATTTCTCTTTTATTATTTTTTGCCTCCGTTATCAGCATCTGCTGCCTTTTCCCTTTCAACCCTGTCTCTGAAAACTTATGTCTGCTTGAGAGTTTTCTTACAATTATTTTAAAGGGAAAAGAAAATATTAAAAGTCAGAGCTAAAACCCTAGGTTAATATAATTATGAGTGTAGAGAAAATTAAATCATCTAGCATCAAATTAGGTGTTATTTTAACTTCCTAAAGTGTCCCATCTAGCTGCAGTTTTCTAGGGTTAATTTTCCCCCCAAACTGATAGGGTGGTTTATTTTTAATTAATTAACTAATTAATTTTTAGTTTTCAACATTCACTTTTATAAGATTTTGAGTTCTAATATTTTCCCTTCTTCCTCCCCTCCCCTTTTCTAGGCTTAATTTGTCCCCAAATGATTACAAAAAGTCACAGAATTGGTTTTCAAATCACTGAAATATCCCAAGTCAGTTTTATGACTTGCCCATCTCCGTATGCTGAATTTCGCTCACTCTCCAATTCTATAATCCCTGGATCACTTCCAGGTAATTAGGAAGTATCCTGATTATATGGAAGGTTTACAGTGATTCACTCCATATTACAATAAAGTAACTTGACTAAGTAAAGATGACTATCCAGGTAATCAGTGAAAAAGAAGTAAATGCAAATTATTTAGCATTCTGATTTGTAAAAAAAAAAAATCACAAAATTTCAAGCTATCACACAGATCTTTCTCAGCATGCATAAAAGAAAATCCAATTCCTTACAGTGCCCCTACTTGTAAATTTGGCAAAGTTCTTTAAAAAATAAGCTCTCCACAATGTTTTCTGTGAAGTTAGCTTATTTTTTTAGATGGGTCTCCTTCCTTTCCCTTCCCCCACCCAAATTCAATTACTTCATTTAATCAGAACTTTGTTTATGGATTCCTCCCATTCTTCTTGAGACATCTTCTCCTTGTGCCTAGGCATAGTATTATGTCTAGTCTGTCAAAGACATGCATAAACAGAAAAAAAGACTTATAGATTATGTAGTAAAAATGAAGGACCATGGAGATAACATAAGTATATCATTCATATACACTAATATACACATGTATTAATTTATGTAGATATATGTGATATAAGTATATATATATATATGCACATATACACATGTATACAAATAGGAAAGATCTCTAGTTCATTGGGTCTATCCTCCAAGAAGGATTCTTTGAAAAATAGGAAATCCTCACAAAACATGACAAGGTATATAGATGAAATGTAAGCTATCACTGTAGAAAAACCCCACATCAATCATCTATCTATTGTGCCACCTAGCTACCCTATAATAATCCCTTACTATAACCAAAATTAGGTCACTTATAATGACATAATTGTTCTAGTCCATAAAAAACAGTTCATCAGTACATACATCCTGGCAGATAGTATAGACAATGAATTCAGACTTTCATTGACTGGAAGGAGAAGAATAGGTTGCTTTACCTTTGGGAAACTGTAAACCATTTTTAAAGATTTTAAGATTTTTCCTCAAAGGCTCCTCTTTTTTCCCTACAATATATTATCATAGTATATTGAATCAAGCCATATTCTATGAGTCACATAAAATAATAAAAATCGTGGGTCAAAATGAGGCCATATGGAAGTCACAAGAAGGCTACAATGTATTGTCAATAAAGAATTATGTAGGAGAACTAGGGTTCACTTTATCATCAGATAGGCTCCTGACTATGAAGAAGATGGGCTAGTGATCTAGTAGGAAAGAAAGATGGATATTCTTTGTTTTACATCATTATCCACCCAACATCAATATATCCAGAGGAAGGCCTCTAGAATATTGGCTGGACCTCCTGTGGGGGATTTGTGGGAGAGAATCAATGAGGGTTATAAAGGATGATTGCGAAGTAAGAATGTGTTGTGATCTGCATGGCTACAAGGTGTAACTAGAATGCTGAGATCACAGAACTATTGAAGTATTAAAGTAATTATACTAAAAGAAAGAACAAATACAAAGATAATTCCCTCATGATGATTGCAGCACTACCGTGTTTCTTCTGGCCATAATCCAATCTTCTTAATAGTCCTTTCTCGATAAAAGCACTTCAATTGTGCAGGTGTCCTTGACTTCTTACTGTTTGCAGACAACAAGTTGTCAAGATAATAAGCATTTATTAAGTGCATCTTATATGATAGTCATTGTACTAAGCATTGGGCATACAAAGAAATGAAGAGAAACTAGTCCTTGCTCTGAAGGAGACCAGATTTTCATGGGGGAAGGAACATCCAAACAACTATGTGGAAGAGAATAAGCATTTATAAAGTGCCTGTGACAGGCACTGTACTATGTGTTTTAAAAATCATCTCATTTGATATCCATAACTCTGTTAGGCAGATGCTGCCATTATCCCAATTTTTGCAGTTGAAAAGCTAATGGAAGTTAAGTTGTTTGCCCAGCATTGTCCAGTTACTAAGTGTCTGGGGCCACATTTGTAATCAGGTGTCCTTCACTGCAGGCCCAGAGCTCCAGTCAATGCTCCATCAGCTGTCTCTGATGATGTATAAATATGTTAGATTGGAGGTGAGCTTAGAAGTTACTAGCATTGAGGGCCACAAGGAAAGACCTCTTCAAGAAGATGAGGTTTTAGCTAAAACTTAAAGGAGGCCAGGAAAGCCAGAAGACAGAGATAAGAAAGGAGAACATGTCAGACAAGGGGCACAGTGGGTGAAAAGGTAGAGTCAGGAGACAGAGTATCTTGTATGAGCAATAGCAAGGAAGTCAATGTTGTTTGATTGAAGAATGCATTTAGGGGAGTAAGTATAAGAAGACTGAAAAGGTAGGAATGCATTAGATTGTGAAGGGCATTAAAAGTCAGAGAAATGATTTTGTATTTCAGCCTAAAGGTAATAGGAAGCCATTGTAATCTACTGAATTGAGGAGGAGTGCTTTCATTTTGTCAGTTGAATAGAAGATGGAATGGAGTAGAGAGATGAACCAGCAGGTTATTTAAATAGTCCAGGCTTGAGGTTATTAGCATGGCAGCTGAGGGAGAGAAGGGGAAATACATTAGAAATATTGCAGAGGCAGAAATAACAGGATTTATCAACAGATTGGATGTGGGGAGTGAGATAGAATAAAAAAGTTTGTACAATACTGATAATACAAGACTTGATAACTAGAAGAATGGCCTCCTTGACAGTAACATGGAAGTTAAGAAGAGAAGAGTTTCTTTTGGTGGGGGAAAGATAATTGATTTAACTTTGAATATATCAAGTTTTAGATGTCTGTGATATATCCAATTTCATATATCCAATAGTCAGTTGGAAATGTGAGTTTAGAATACAGGAGAGAGTTGAGAGGTCAATAAATAGATTTGAGCATCATCCTCATAGGCTATAATTAAATCCATGGGATCTGATAAGATCAATAAACAAGACAGGATAGATAGAAGAATAAGGTAGTGGGCCCAGGATTGACACTTGGGGGACACTTATGTTCAGCAGTCATGACCTATATGAAGATCTAGCAAGGGAAATAACAAAGGAACAGTCAGACAGCAGAATGAGAACCAGAAGGGATCAATATAAAAAAAAAAACCAGGGAGAAGAGAGTGATCAACAGTATCAAAAGCTGTAAATGGATCAAGAAGGATGGGGTTTGAGAAAAGAACATTAGATTTGACAATTGAGATAATTTGTAACTTTAGAGAGAGCAGTTTCAGTTAAATGATAAAGCTGGATGTCAAATTGCAGAGAGTTTCAAAGAGAGGGAAAAGACAGAAAGTGGAGGCACCAATTTTAGACAAAGTTTAGTATCAAAAGAGAAGAGAAATGTAGGGTTATAGTCACTGAAATCGAGGAATCAAGTGAGGGTTTTGAGAATGGGGAGACATGAACATATTTTTAAGGCTATAGTTAAAAAGACAATAGACAGATACTGAAGATTAGTGAGAAAGTGGGAATATATTAGAGGCCATCTTTTAATATGAGATAAGGGTGAAGGAGATAAAATATGGGATACATCTTAGTGGTGGGAAATGATGAAAAGGGAGAAGAGGGAGCTTTCAGTGTAAGGCATCAATATTTTTGGTTGCAGAATTCTTAGCTAAGAGAGTTAGGGAAAGGTACCATTAAAGGTCTAAATAGGGATTTTTAAGAGAAAAGCAGTGTGGGGGGTGGCATAGTTAATTATTTAGGAAAGTGTTATCGAATTGCCGAGAGAGCACAGTTGAGATCACATAATATAAATTTTGGTGGAATCATTAAGCACAGTTTCACAGTTTTCACCAGTATGCTTCAGTAGCATAAGAATAGGGATAGAGGCATTAGAGGTGGAAGTAATCCAATTTTGGGGCTTGGCAAGGCATAGTCTTCAGTAGGGTAAGAGGGCAAGGGACTTGAGTGCAAAAGATAGAGTTCACAAAGGAGCCAAGATCAGGGAGGAAAGAGAATGTAGCCAGTGTAGAAATGATGGTCTAGGAACAAACAATGGTAGAAGTATTGGAATTTTCAGTGGGGATAAAGAAAGGTGTTTAGAAAAAAAGGCTGAGCCAAGATGGGGAAGTAAAGGCAGAGACTTACCTGAGCTCTCCCCCCAAACCCTCAAAATCGCGGAGCAGTAGAACCCCTAAAAGATGGAGTGAAAAAAATTACCAGTCTGAGACATCTTGGAAGGTCTGTGGAAAAGTATGTTGCCCTAGAGTAAGAGACGAGTGCAATCCAGGATGGGCTGCCACTCAAGATGGCTCCCAGCAATTATGGAACAGACATCAGGGTGAATGAATCACTGGCAGCAGTGGTGGTTTTCAGACCTTTGAGCCACAGATGCCAAAGACAACTTAGAAGGCCAGCAGGAAGGGGCTATACTATCTGAGTGAGAGTGGAGTGCAGTCTAGCACAGGCCGTGCCAGCACAGGCCCAGCCCAGGAAACCTAGAGCAGGCATTGGGAGTGACTGAATGAGCAGCAGCAGCAGCAGCAGCAGCAGTGGTGGTGGTGGTGGCAGTCAGGCAGTGACAAAAGCTGCTTCCAGAGCTTTCAGTCACAGGAGGTAAGGGGGTCAAACAACTGATCATGAGATAACAGGGGTCTTTTTATTAGCACTGAAGAAGGACTCTATTGCTTTGCCCATACCTGGATGTGGGTCACAGACCTGGGCGACAGTATCAGGGTGAGGAGGAACACTAGCACACAAGAGCTTGTGACCACATTGGAGAGGGGACCCTCCTCACAATTTCAAGACAGAAGAGAGTCTTTATGGTTGCTCACAGATCAGAGCACAAGCCAGGACAGTAGTGATTGAAGCTTTACTCTCATCAAAATTGGCTCAAAGAGGGAATAACAAACACATGCAACTGGGTATAGAAATCTATATTACCCTACATAGGAAAATAGGAGGGGGAGGGAATAAGAGAAGGAGGGGGTTGTGATAGAAGGAAGGGCAGAGTTGAGGAGGGGATAGTGTATCCCCAAGCACAAGCAACTTCCAGGAGTGAATTACAAGCATAGCAAACTCCATTTAATCAGTGAGAAATTAAGGCAAAACATTCACAGAAAATCAAAATATAGTATTCACCAAGTGTAATTCAATAATTTCCATGTACTACTCCACCCCTGGATAGTACATTCATTCAGTCAATCACAGAGTCTTCTCTCCATTCAACTGGAGATTACTTTCTAATCATAAACAAAGTACCTTCATTTGGTCAGTCACAGAGCACAAACAGTCAAAAGTTTCCCACCCCTGGATCACAACTGAATTACAATTATGATTAGCACAGCATTCAATACCCAAGGGGCAGTCTTTTCTTCATCTTGACAAGGCAAGTTATGAGCAATCTCATTTCCTGGGGAGACAAAGCTTAAAAAACCCACAAGATACATTGCTATTGTCCTCATCAATTCACTCTCGGCCTGCAGAACAGTCTCAGGACCCCTGAAAACATCAACAAGACCCTCTTCCAGGATTTCTGTAAACATACAACAAGAAAATCCTTCTTCAGGGGTTCTGAACCAACAGCAAGTTTCCAGAACCTCTGCAACAACAGCACTCTCCTTCACCAGCAGATGAATCTGGCAAAACAACATCAAAACAGACAGACAAAATACCAGCATCACAGCCTTCTCAGTTCTTGGCAACTCCAGGTAGCAGCTCTCAAAAGTCCTGGGAAGCTCCAATCAGCCCTCAGCAATCCTCTGTCTCTGTCTCTCTCTATCTCTGTCTCTCTGTCTGTCTGTCTCTCTCTCTGTCTCTCTCTGTATCTATGTCTGTCTGTCTGTCTGTCTCTCTCTCTCTCTCTCTCTTTCTCTTTCTCTCTCTCTGTCTCTCTGCCTCCATATTGCTATTCCCAAAAGTTCTTGCCTTCTCTGCTTGGGCCTGTCTCTAAATCCACCACACCAGCTCCTCCCAGTTCAGCCCTCTCTCTTCACATCAAAAAGTCCATCACACAAGTGGGATTCACAAGCTCTGGGTTTTAACACTCAACCCAAAAACCAAGACAATACAGGAGGACCTTTAAATTCCATTACCATTACAGATAGTCAGAAATGAAACACTTTTGAAAAGGGACAATGTGAAAGGAGAAGGAGAATAGAATAAATGAGCAAAAATAGGATGGAGGGTATTATAGTTAGAAATAGTAACTGCAGAAAAAACAAGCAAGTTTCTCTGATAAAGGCCTCATTTTTCAAACAGAGAACTGAGACAAATTTATAGAAATCGGAGCCCATTCCCCAGTTGATAAATGATCAAAAGATATGATCAGTTTTCAGGTGAAGTAATCAAACCTATCTATAGCCATATGAAAAAAAATACTCTAATTCACTATTGATTGGAGAAATGTAAATTAAAACAATTCTGAGATACTACCTCATATCTATTAGATTGACTAATAGGAAAGAAAATGTAAATGAAAAAAGTTGGAGAGGATGGCGGGGAGGATGAGACAATAATGCATTGTTGGCAGAGTTGTGAACTGATTCAGAGAACATTTTGGAACTATGATCAAAGTGCTATAAAACCATGTATACCCTTTGACTTAGGAATACCACTACTAGGTCTTTATCCCAAAAGAGATAAAAAAAAAAAGGAAAAATAACTATATATGTAAAAATATTTATATCAGCTCATTTCTGGGGGCAAAGAATTAGAAATTGAGAAGATGCCCATCAATTGTGGAATGGCTGAACAAGTTATGAGATGTGATTATGATGGAATATTATTTTATTATAAGAAATGATTAGCAGGATGCTTTCAGAAAAACCTGAAAACACTTCCATGAGCTGATTCAAAGTGAAATGTACAGTGTACAAAGTAATAGCATTATTTTAAGGTGATCAACTGTGAATAACTTAGCTATTCTCAGAAATACAGTGATCCAAGAAAACTGAAGGACTTATGATGAAAAATGCTATCCATCCCCATAGAAAGAACTGATGGTGTCTGAATACAGATTAAAGCATAGTTTTTTTCAAACTTCCTTTATCTTGAGTTTGTCTATGTTTTCTTTCAAAACATGACTATTATGGATATGTTTTGCATGACTACACTTGTTTAACCTATATAAAACTTCTCAATGGGGGGGGGTGGGAAGGAAGGAAGGAAGAGAATTTGGAAGTCAATGTTAAAAATAGATTTTACATATAACTGGAGAAAAAATTTAAAAATAAACAAATAAATGTCAAAAAAGAACAGGGTTTAGGTAATATAAGAGAGTGGAGAATGGAATGACACAAGATTAGCATTAGACAGAAGAATTTCAGAGTTCTTCAACATGAAAGTAAAATACTTATGGATGATGGCAAAACCACATGTATGCCTATCTCTGTGGGAAAAGGAACAAATTGAGTAACTGTGAAGGTGGAGTATCTTAATCTGTATGTTGAAGTCCTCTAGTATGATGGTAGGAGTTGGAGAGGAGAGAAAGACTGTTACCAAAGCATTGACTTCATTGAGGAAGGAAACAGAGTGTCTTGGGATTTGGTAGTTCTTGGATACCAGAATCTTGATTAGGTGATAATCAAAGATTGAATTAACCTTAAAGGAGGAGAGTTTACTGATTGTGGTAGAGGGAGAATATGGAAGTTGCAATGGGTAACATGGAGTAGTCTGTCTCCCATATGAAGACCAGTGAGTTGTGGTTTTGAACAAATGTCCACAAGTAATGGAAAGGGATGTAATGTCATCAGGAGGGAGTCAGGGATCAGTGAGTGACAGCAGATAGGAGTGAGAAAAGACAAGAATTAACAGTAGAGTCAGCATGATTTGGTAATACTAGACAATTTGCAAATGCAGCAAAGGTAGCAGTGTATGGGTAGGTGCAACCTCACAAGAGAAGTTTGATTTTTATCCAGCTGTTCAACACAGAAACAAGGAAATGTCATATATTAGGTAGAAGACTCCAGGGTCAGTGCTCCATCCACTGTTTCACCCAGCTATCCTGACTATTGGCCCCCTTATAAAAGTTTTAGGGAGTCAAATTCCTCAAGTATAAAATGAAGGGGAAGACCAGATCATTCTTTAAGTCCCATTCAGTTAGAGTATCAAAGAATCATAGATCATTAGAAAACCATTAGAAAATAAAGTTAGAAGAATGGCCTTTACATACCATCTAGTCCAGGGGTGGGGAACCTGTGACCTTGAGGCCACATGTGACCCTCTAGGTCCTGAAGCATCACCCTTTGACTGAATCCAAACTTCAAAGAACAAATCCCCTTAATAAAAATATTTGTTCTGCAAAATTTGGACTGCATCAAAAGGCCACACCCAAGGACCTAGAAGGTCACATGTGGCTTTGAGGCTGATCTAGGACAACCTATACCTGAGCCTAACCTCTTCTATACTATCCCCCCAAAGTAACGATTCAAACTCTTTTTGACAACCTTTAATGAGAGGAAACACACTACCTCCTTAAGGCATCACATTCTACTATATTTTTATATACACATATACATATGTGTATATATGTTTGTATTTGTATGTATAAATTTGTATATGTGTATATGTATATACATGTATGTATGTGGGTGTGCACACACTTGTTGGGGAATATGGAGTGTTCAGGAAGGACTAGCACCTCTGTTGTGAGGGTTTGCAGAGAGCTTTTAGAGCTGTTCAGCCACCTTTTGTGTTCTCCTTTACCCAACTCCCACCTGTGGTTCTGAGAAGCTATGGCATGTGCAGTGTAAACCATCTTGGCAAATAGACTAAGTCAGTTGGAAGACAACCAACAGACCTTAAATCTGTCAGTGAGGTAGGGGAATGTGTACTCCAACCATGTGAAGACCCTCCTTGGTGGAAAGAGAAAATGAGAACCATTTGTTCCAATGGCCATGAAGGCAACTGAAGAAAACATTGTGGAGCACCTAGAACTTGGTCAGACATGGAAGATGGCAAGGTCATCCACTTCAATCTAGGCCATTGTTAATTTCCCCAAATTTTGTCTTACCACAAGGCTCTGATGACTCTGGAAGACAGAGTGAGGCTGACAACTTTTTGCTTCTGGACCTCACTTAAATCCAATTCACATGCAAGTCAAATCACCGTATGATGCCTTTGAAATGAAGGCCAGAACACAAGATCTGATTACTAAAAAAAAAATTTCCTTACATAGTACAAAAGCCTATTGTGGCAACTTCTATCTAATTCTCCTAGCTATGATCCATGCGGACAAGCAGAACAAGTCTAAACTTGTTTCTTTATGATAGTTTATTAAATACTTGCAGATAAGTATCTTAAAAGTCATTCATTCCTTCATTCATTTATCCTTCCTTTCATCCATGTAGGCAGAATATTCCCATTTGATTTAACTTATACACCTATCTTCACCCCACACTATTCTCTTGTCTTCCAAACTCTAGTCCTGCAAATAGTATCTGGATTAGTTTTTGATAAGGGAGACACATTTATGCCTATGTGTATACATATCAACATACTATTATGTATAGAAGGAAGACTGGTACCCTCCTGAAAAAATCCAGGACCTGTTTAGATACCTTGCTCTGGTCTAGGTACCTGTAAAATGGTCATTCTTTCTCAGAAGTCATGTATCTAGCTACATAGTATATTTCATTTGTTTCATCAAATACTGGTCCTATGGGTGAATAGGAGAATCAGGTCACATGATGGGAAAATATTTCTACCCATCTCTGTCTAGTCATGCCCTTTGATGTCAATGTTCATGTTTGTAAATTGGGATCATCAGATTAATCTTTATTATGCATATATATTTGTATTTGTGTTTGAATGTGTGTATATGTAGATTTATAATCATGGATAAGCAATGAATAGAGATGAATTATTTGATGGCTGTAAATAATTTCTGGTGCTGTTTTAATTCTGAACTAGATGAGTTCTAACTAACCCTTTATTTCTACTGACATAAAATGAAAGTACCCTGTCATTGAAAGGATATAAGAAAGTTAATATTCAGAAGCAGTTCTGATATGCTACCCAATTAAAGAACAGATGGAGACAGGGCACTATACAATAACAACAAAAAAATGCAGTTAGGCTACAGTACACAGAGCTCTAGATTTGGAGTTAGAAAGATGTGAATTTAAGCCTAATTTAGCTATGTGGCCTGGAACAAGTGGCTAAGTCTCTTTCAGTCTCAGTTTCCTCACTTTTAAAATGGTGACAATAATAGCAGGGATATTTTGAGGAATGCCAGAGAAAAATATTTGCAAAACTTAAAGTAGCATATAAATTACTATTAATGTCACCATTAGTAATAATAAGAGCCAACATTTACATAACACTTACTATATGCCAGACACTTTAGAATTTTTACCTCATTTGATCCTCACATCAATGCTGGGAGGTAGGTCCTATTACTATCCCCATTCTACAGATTAGGAAACTGAGGGAAACAGAAGTTAAGTGATGTTCCCAGGGTCAGATGTCTAGGATCTAAATGAGGATGGATTGGAAGTCTGCTGTTCCTGACTCCAGGCTCAGTCCTGTGCCCACCTGTGTGTTATCACCACCACCACCATCACATTAGAAACTTCACCATAAACTTTATTATTGTTGTTGTTATTGTTATATTGTTACTTCTTCCTTAAGTGCTCCTTTTGATAGGAAACATACACACATACATACACACAAGTGAACATACTGCTGCTTACCTTTTGTACAAGACAAATATCTTCATTAAATTGTCAAATAATTTATTTATTCCAGGATATGAATTTGTCATTTTCAGAACAAATAAATGAAGGAAGTGATAAAAGAATATCTGTATCGAGATAGAGCATAAACCCTCACATTATAGCACAGTGCTTGAATTCCCAGACATGGGTTAAAAATCCTTTTAGAGTCTGGAATTTAAAACATTAAATAGAGATAGGTGTGAATCCTGGCTCTGACACCTCAAAGCTGAATTCTCTTGGGCAATTCATTTCACTACTCAGGGTCTCTGTTTTTTCAAATGTAAAATAAGTGCATTAGGTTTAATAATCTCTAAAATCTCTTCTAGATATAATACATTTTGGCTCTTTGGAGGATTATGCTTTCTTTTATACTTACATCAAGGCCCATTTTGATCAGCAGGTAGGGTAAACTTCTGTCTTGACATTAACTCCCTACTAGAATTAAATTAGGTGATTTTCTGAAAGTTACAAAATTTTAAAAGTAATTCAGATTATATTACAGAGTAAATATATAACCTACACATGTGTAATAATTCTGTATGTAGACCCATCCATACATATATGTATGTGTGTGTGTGTGTGTGTATGATCATGACAAGGATTACTAGATGAATGTGAAAAGTGAGTGTCACTGTTTCAAATATATATTTGAAATACAAGTGCTTCCTTTTTCACACTTGGTCATCACAAGCTCATCATTCCTGAAAATTTCTGAAGTTTAGTCATACTCCCTTAAGCAGAATGCTTTATTTAATTCTGCATTAACAAGTTTTCACTGCATTTAGAAATCATGCTGTTCTCTATAGCACTGTTTTTGCTGTACGTACAAATTATTTACGTTACTGCAGGCTTAAAACCCAACCACATCATCTATCCTGCTAACAGGAGGTTCAGATTAACACAGGGGACACCAACAAACTCTGCATGATTTAAGATTTAAAGTTTTTGCTTAAAGGCTCAATCTGACCAGCTGCCCTAGCTTCTCCATAAGAGCTTCTGGCTCAGATCCAAAAATCCTTCTGGGACCCATAACTTTAGGAGAAATAATCTTCTCAACATTGTAGTTAGCCTTTGGTTAGAGTTGACC
Organism: Petaurus breviceps papuanus; assembly: GCF_028583685.1. Lineage (NCBI taxonomy): Eukaryota > Metazoa > Chordata > Mammalia > Diprotodontia > Petauridae > Petaurus > Petaurus breviceps. The sequence goes on along the minus strand of NW_027185764.1, from coordinate 38,992,557 downwards.
TTGCTAGTGATGGGAAGATGAGTACCTCAACCATGTCTCTCTAGCCAGTTAGGCCCCCATACTCTAACAGCTCCTGCCTTGACCACCAAGCTGAATCAATGTTGTCTGCCCTGCCAACACAGGCCCACTTTCCTCTCACCTCTTTCCACCTCTTTCTCAGGGATTGTCAAACTAGCATTATCGTAGCTTCTTTAAAAGGTTGAGAAAATCTTCTGCCTTAGGACTGCTGTCAGAACTGTGTGGCTGAGCTGCATAGACCAAAGTTCACTTCCCTGGATATCAAACCCTGTTCCCTCACAGGAATACTTAACAGCCCCATAACAGGGGGAGGGTTAGGGGACATATAAAGCTTCCTTGGAGTTGAGTACTTCTGGGAAGGCAAAGCAGCATAGCCTACTTCCTGTCCCTCTTCACACTCCAAATTAACAGCATAATGAAGTGGAAACACTGTCCTAACAATCAGAAAACCTGGGCTCTAGCTCTGGCTTGATTGGTATCATCATAGCACATATCATCTTTGATCATTAGTTTCTTCTTCCTTGAAGGTGGAAGGCTAATAATATTTATCCTTCCTCTCACATCGGGTAGTTGTAGTGATTAAATGAAATACTGGGCATGAAAATTGTTTGAAAATAATACAAGACATTAAAATTTGGATGCTAGAGATAAGTGAACTAACACATTTCTATATTATTTGGGATACTATATAAGTATAGACTGTAATAAATTGTGTAATAAATATGGAGTGAATTTGATTCAGGGAGGTTGGATTCAAGTTCCATATGACAAACACTGCCTGTGCTACATTGGAAAGTTCACTTAATTTCTCAGTGACACAGAAAATTTGCTGTAAGTTGCTGTAATAGTAATGTAATTTTATCTCTTTGTATTGGCAAAGCTAACAACTTCTTAGCACCTAGTTTGAATTTAATTAATTCAAGCCTCTGTAAAGAAACAAAATTTATGAATCCCTGTTGCTGATGTAACAGGAAGGAGCAGAACAGGGAGGGGCTAATGGATATATAAGGAGAAGTCCTAGCTGGAATTTCAGATATTCTTGGAGCCAGGTTCTAGAGGCTGAGGAAAAGAGGCCCAGGTTGGTGAGAATTATTTCTTTTTTTTGGAGGGGGTAAGGTAGGGCAATTGGAGTTAAGTGACTTGACCAAGGTCACACAGCTAGTTTTTGTTTTAGGTGTCAGAGGCCGGATTTGAACTCAGGTCCTCCTGAATCAAGGGCTGGTGCTCTATTCACTGTACCACCTAGCCTCCCCTGGAATGATTTTGGTTTTGGGAAGCTGAGTAAAGTGATTTTGATTCTGGGAACCAGCTGAAACTTCTGCTGAAGACTTCTGAGGACCAGCCGGAACTGCTGAGGAGCTACTGAAGAGCTGCCAGAGGATGCATGACTGTGGTGTTGGTACTTTGTTTGTGGGTTTGTTAAGCCTTGACTTCCCAGGAACAGAGACTCTGAAGGATTTAAGGTGGACTGGACACTGTGAGCTTCAGTGTGGAACAGGAACTGCATGAAGAGCTGGACAAGGAACTGGAGCCCACTGCTTTTGAACCTAGGTGGCAGTTTGGTGAATCCAGGTAGGAGCTGGGACCATGGAAGGGAAACCATGGAAGCTGAAAGCCTGCCCTGAGTCAAGATGAAAATATCTCTCTGTGAATACTGAGTAGTGACTGACCCTGATATAAGGTTTGCTTTGGGACTCACTTTGGGAAGAGTTGTGTGATTTGGCTGGGATGAGACTCTGGGCAGCTGATGAGCCCTTCCCCACCTCACACTTTGAAAACCCAGATGCTGGTGCTTTCCGCTCCGGTAACTAACTAGGTAACTATGGCTATAATGGTCAGACAGCTAGAAGCCCTGTCTGCTGAATTGTGTTATTTTCTGTTGAGCAGTAACAGATGGAATTGTGTAATTTATTTGTGATTGTACTTTGTGATTGTATTAAGGAATCTGTGATTGACTAAATGAATATTCTACCCAGGGGTGGAGTACTTTGACTTTTATGTTTTGTGTCCCTTAATGAGGCAAACCTCTTTAAAGATGATTGAATGGGGGCAGCCAGGTGGCTCAGCGAGTAAGAGTACCGGCTCCAGTGTTGGGACGACCTGGAGATCGAATCCCGGGCTCAGGCACTCAGCACCACACCCAGAAATAAATGGCCGTGTAACCTTGAGCAAGTTACTTAACCCCGATTGCTTAAAAATATAAAAAAAAAGATGATTGAATGATTGAGTTACTAAATGATTGCACAATAGTTGAAAACTATTGTGACCACTGTGGTGAAAACTATGTGTACAGTTTCATGATAAGTTATTGAGTTGTGACATGATGTATGCTGTATTTTGATTTTATGTGATAAATTGTAACATTATGAATGTTGTACCTTGATTTTCTGTGAATGGTTTGTTCTGATTTGTTATTGAAGAGAGTTTTCTATACTATGTAATCAGAAACCCGAAAGCTGTTCACAGCAGCTGTCCTCTGGAAAGCTGCTTGTGTGTGGCATTATAGTTGAAGAACAGATGCTAATCTGCATTGGTATAGTTTTCTCACTGGGATTTTTCCATATTGATGAACTCACAGCTCCAATCCAAGTATTATTATCTAACTTTATGTGGACAGAAGTCGACATAATGGATTTAAACAAATTGTTTTTGTTCAATTTTTTTTTCATTCTGAATTTTCTCCCTTCCACCTTTAACCCCTCCACCTATTGATAAAGCACAAAAAAGTAAATCTTTACAAATAAATTCACCAAGTCAAACAAATTCCTGCATTAATCACATTCAAATGTGTGACATGCATATACATGTATTTATAGCACTCATTTAGTATTTGTTTAATTTCACCATACCCCCTTCTAGTACCTCCCCATTCCAAATTCCCAATCTACTTTTCAGCTTTTATTTTTTTGTGTGTTGTCTCCCCCAACCCATTAAATTTTAAGCTTCTTGTGGACAAGGGCTTTCTTATCTTATTTGTATCCCACCACTCTGGCTCACAATACATACTTAATAAATGTTTAATGATTATTGTGTATCTATGTATTGTATAGCTACCTATCTAAACACACACATATGAGTATGTATGCTTGTGTGTATACATGCATGTGAATATTATATATGTATACACACATGTACATACATGTATGTGTATGTATATATATATATATAATTTTTTTGGGGGGTGGATGGATAGACGCTTCATTCAGCATTCTGAGTCCATAACTTTTCTATGTAGAATTGGATAGCATATTTTTTCATGTGTCCTCTATAAATGTGGTTCGTAATGGGTTGATCATGGTTCCTAAAGTTTTCAAAGTGGTTTGTCTTTATAGTATTGTTATTGTATAAGTTTTTTTCTTCTGGCTCTGCTCACTTCTTTTTGCATCAGTTCATAGAAATCTTCCCCAGTTTTACTGAAGCCATGCCATTCATTATTTATTATGGCAAAATAGCATTCCACCATGGTCAGTCATTCACAGTGACTAGGAACCCCTTCAATTTCTATTTCTTTGCCACCACAAAAGAGTTGTCACAAGTTTTGTGTATGTATATATGTCCTTTTCCTATTTTTTGATCTCTTTTGGGTATATACTTAGGAACAGCATTGCTAAGTAAAATGATACTCACAATTTAATCACTTTTTTGAGTATAGGATTTGATCAGATCTAATCAACTTTTGTTAATAACTTCCCCACAGTTATTATTACCATTTTATCTTTCACATTACATTGCTGTGAATCATGGAACACCACTCTTTCAGATAAGTAAAATGACATAAAACCCAAAGGAATGAAAAGTTATACAGGATGTATAAATAGGTGGTGGTGTGAGAAAAATGATGACTTGCATAAGAGAAGTGATGTAAAGCACATTGTTCAGGATATACAAAAAAGAGAAAAGGGGCTGGGTTAGTTCTATACCAGAGTGAGAGAAAACAAATGGTACATTGGTTACCTCAAGATCATAAAAACAAAAGCTAAGTGGTATGGTAGTAGACAGAGCTCTGGTCTTGCAATTAGGGAATTCTGGGTTCCAATTCTGCCTCAGATACTTCCTGTATCCCTGTGGTAATCACTTACCCTTTATCACCCTCAGTTCCCCATCAGAAAAGGAGGATGATAACAGTATCTATATCTCAGGTTATTGTGAGAATAAAATGAAATTCGAATTATAAAATACTTTGCAAACAATAAAATGCTATATCAATTTGAACTATTACTGCAAAAGAACATGAAGAGAACTTTTAGCCTCTTGGGTATCTCTTGTATGTAGGATTTATTGCAAAACTAGAATCATACAGGAAAAGGATTTTGGGATTGATTGCTGCCTACATAGTGTAAAGAAGTCACACCTACACTGATGAAATCATAAATACACCAATGTACCAAAGTGTTGCATTTCTTGATTGTTGGAAAATGGTTTTAGGACACATAATATTGCTTATTAAGAAATGTGAATAGAAGCAAAGATTGTGAAATATAAAACACTTGCTATTCAAACATTAGTCAACATAGTCCTTGCCAAAAATAGAAGCCTTTTAAAAAAAAGTTAATCATAGAAAGGGCAGATTTGATCGAGTGCTTATTTTGAGAATTCAATGGCTCTAGTTAAAACGCTGTCATCACAAAGATAGAAAGAAAATTAATTTAAACATGAAGGTCTACATTGACTCATCAATTATCTTAGATTCTTTCCACTTGTAAGTGATTCTATTATATAAACTCCATGGTCCTTTAAAGCTGTTATTATAAATTAAAATAATAAGTCCAGCAAATAAATCTCTTCTAATTTTTCTTTATTTCATGGGAACTATGGTAAAGAAAAAAATAGTCACCAAATGCATAGTGTATGAGGATGACCCTCTCAGTAAGTTACTGGAATGATCATTTGAAAGTAAACTCCATCTTTTGTCATGCTTTTCAGTATGGAAGAACCTCCCAGAGATTATCCCCTACTAGTATATTTTTTAAAAACCCATGGTCACCTCTGATAAGATGAGGCTATGAAGCAGAACTTTGTGGAGAGCTTTATATGAAATATGAAATATTTGCTTTATTTTGTCCTTAAAACATTTTTTTTCCTTGGCAAGAGGGGAAATATGGAGGACAAAGATAACACTGGTTTAGAATACAAATTGAAAATAATATTTTGATGGCTGATAATTATAAGCAATTTGGGCCTTTTTCCAGCAATTTTTCAGTGGTGTCTGACCTCTTGTGATATCATTTAGAGTTTTCTTGGCAAAGATATTGGAGTGATTTGCTATCTCCTTCTATAGCCTATTTCACAAATGACAAAATGAGGCAAACAAGGTTGAATTACTTGCTCAGGGTCACATAGCTAGTCATGTGTCTGAATCCAGATTTGAACTCGTCTTTCTGACTCCAGACCTAGTGCTCTATCCAAGGCACCACCTATCTGTCACAGTTACAATCAATATCTGTTCACAAGGCAGAGATATGCAATAGAAATGGAGGTGGGAAGAAAATGGGAAACATTTGGAAGGAAAGCACCAAGATCTCACTATGAAAAGCCACCATATCAAGGGCACTTAAGGATGAAAATGCTTTGAGGACAACATATACAGAAAATGTTGGGAAAAAAATTGTAAAAATTATTATAACAAATTGCTTTCACTACCAACATCTTACCTGTTCCTTACCATTACATTTCTAGGTGTGCTTATAGGGGAGGTAGAAATTATAGTAAAGAGAACAAAGATGTGAAGAAGCAGCTGGATTAGATCACATGTATATCGAAGAAACCCATACTAAAAGAGACAATGGTGAAATACTGTGCTATCAACATGAATCAATATGAATGTTTCTAAAGGAAAGAAAGGTACCAAAACATGGGGAAAATTCTCAGACATTATTATTATTTTTACAAATGGGTAACAGAAAGTGCCAGCTTCTAAACTATGTGCTTATTCTCCCTCTTGTATAAAGTCTTTATGTGATTCATCTATACAAAAAGTTGAGAGAATACTCAATACAGATATTACCTTTTTTTATAAAGCAGTTTTTTTCAAAAGTGATATGTCGAGGGTCAGTCTCTGACCTGGTCCATACATGGGAAGACTCTGGTCCAGGATTTCTCCCAAGCCAGCTCTCCATGAAGGCTATGTTATGTCTTAAGATTGGCTCACCATCTCTTCCTGACTTGCAGGAGTTTAGGACGTGATAACTGAGAAGTGACCCAGACATAGATTCATGCAAGGGAATAAAGACATTAAAACATATGGATTTATGTAAGTGAACAAGGACATTAAAACATACAGATGTGTGTAAATGAACAAGGACATTAATCATTTTCTCATGGGAACCTAAGAGAGAATTGCTTTACATTAATTATATAAACCCTGCCCTTTGATCAAAAACTCAGAACTGCTATGACAGACACCACCTGGCTCGTGTCCATCATTCCACACTTTTTAATTTGGCCTGTGACCATTTTGATGCAGGCATCAATGACACAGTGAACAGGACTTAAGAAAAGTACCTGGTACAGGAGTGACCTCCTGTAACTCTGGAGAACATAACTAAAGGTAGGAAGTGAAAGTCAGATTTTCTCTTAAGTCAAAAAGTTACAGAGGCTAACTTGCCATCCTAACACCAATATGTGATAGGGAGTAGTAGAAAATACAAAGAAGCAAAGATTAACCCAGTCTCAAAAAAAAAAAAAACAGGAGAAAATGAGACAGGTACAAAGCAAAAGTAGAGACGAAGAATGTTATCTAAGACTTTTAAAAAGAATAGTAAAAGGAGGATTACTTATCATCAATAGTCAATTACAAGAATTCTTGTAATGTATAGAGCAGAAGGGGGCAGTAGATTTGGTAATAGGGGATACAACAGGGAGATAGAGGACTAAGACACTTATGAAGGATGGACTCCAGCATTTCCCTATTTCTGTCTTTCTTCTATGGAATATATTAATGATATTTTAAACATCAGAAATGAAAGTGCCAGGGGTGGCTCGAGCCATTCACTGTGATACAGCTGGCTTTGTTGGAAATAGATAAAAAGAAAATGATAAAGTTTTACCTTGCCTCCATTCTGGAGGACCAAGCATAATGTCTGAAATCTTTAAAAATTTCTAAGTGCACTCTTTCTGCCATTTTCTCTATCTGTCTTCTTTTTGTATCTCTGTGTGAAAGAGAGTGAGTGAGTAATTTGATACCCTGAAAGTCTTAATATGCAGCTGGACTTTCCTTGGAATGCTATTATCTCTTTCCCTCTACTTTCTTCTGAAGGCAGCAGGAGAGAGAAAGGGAGGGAAAAATCATTTTATTTTTAGATTATATGATGGTAATATTAAGTCATAGAGTATCAAAAGAAGTATCAGGCATAAACAATTTGTATTGAAAATTGTGAACAGAAGTTTTAATATTTTTAAAAGTTTGAAAATCTCCTCTTCATTCTACTCTGGCCAAGTGGAGTGAGAAGAAGGGGATAAGAAATAATAAGGGAATTTTTTTCCTTCAGATCAAAGAGGCATATGAACAAGCATTTAACCATTTCCTGCCTCACTTATTAGAGAAAAAAGTCTGTGTATCATAAAGCAACTGTAAGTCAATTGAATTTATGTGAAAATTAAAAAGTGTCTCTCCTAATTTGATGTTAAAGATAAGTCACAATTTATTTTTCTATTTGACATTTAGGCAAATTGGGATATTTTCTAACATCTGATAAGAAATGTGAGGTTTTTGGGGTTGTCTAGTATGGGAGATAAGGTATTAGGCACCACTCCCCAAAATCACTTTTGCTAGAGAAGTCAAAGTTATCACTTTCAAAGAAGTTTTTAAGGAGTGGACACATAAATAGAGTTTACTGGAGTAGAAGTTAAATCAGCTGAAATTATTTTGCAAAAATTTATTAAAGTTTCTTGTCCTAGATCAGATTAAACTAGAGAGTGCTGAAGAATAATAGGAAATTTAAATTACCCTCCCAAACTGACTAAAGAGAGAAAACATAATAAATTTATCAAGGACCCCACTAGCAACAGCCCTGGGGCACTGAAGCCCACACCTTTAAGCAAACGGATGAAAATTTCCATTCAAAACCCCTAAATATACTACCAGACTCTGCAGCTATGAGGACAGGTGAAAAATCTCTGCACTTTATAAGCCCAAATTTTTATCAATAATTTTTGCAAGTGATTATTTGGAAATAAAATTAATGTCGTGATGTTGTTGTGGTATTTTTAAATTGCAGTAAAATTCTCTGATTTAAAAATTGAGGGTCATTGTAAGCCAGAAATAGTGTTAAATAAAGCAAATTTTTAATTTGAGTTTTGTTGAAACTAAAAGAGGAACATTTTGTGTAAAATCAGTTATGCCACTTATGTCTTATAATGTTTATATATGCTATATAGGAAACCAGGTATTTAAACCTTTACTTGTAGTTATAAAAGGAGGTTACAGTTAAAACAATTTGGCTATCACTTATGGAAATTATTACCTAAGTTACTTTACTGTTTTAATGCTAAAACCTAAAATTTCTAATTGATTACTGCATGTGGAAAGGAGGAGACTGGTGAAAATTTTATTTATATTAATTCTGTTTATTCAGACCATTTCTCCTGCATGTATGAGATTTGATGAAGCAGGGACATTAGCCCCAGCCCCTCCCTAAAGTCCATCTCGCTTATTCTTATTTTGTAAAACTGCCAAGGAAACTGTCTCAAGAGGCAAGGTCATTCAGCCTGAGAAAGGAACTTGTTTTAGTTATGTATTTCCTTAAATAATGAACCTAACTTGCTAAGAAAGTTGCAAAATATTAAAAGAAGATGGCTAACAATTGGTTTTTCCACCAGGACATGTTAAAATTTTATAAATAAAAATGCTAAATGAAATTCTTTATGTAGGAGAAACCAAGTAAATCTTTATTGTTTATTACAGCTCCATGGGAATAAAATTAACACATAATTGGATATGAGTTGTGATTGGTGAAAAGTTGCTAATTAAAATAAAAAAGCATTTAAGACTATATTTAATTCACATATTCTTATTTTTTCTTTTTATAGAAAAATTTCTGTGATCAGAATAATTAGGCAGTAAAAGATATGAAATCTTCTGTCTTAGCTTTATGGGAAATCTAATGTTATTTTTTTTCACAAAGAATTAGAATAGATAGAGAAATCTATACAAACTACTTAGGCTCACTTTATAATATTCCCATTTTTAGAGGCATCACAATACTAATAATTTTTATCAGTAGTTTGATCAGCTTCTTAATTGTTGTCAATATAAAAATTCAATTACCATACCTTTTTTGGCTAAAAAACTTTGTGATATTTAAGAATTCTGCAGTAGTTTGTTAATAAATACCTTAAGCATTTATATCACTTAATGATATTTTTACACCAATTTGTTTTAAATGAATCTCACTCTTAAAACTTTTGTTTTTTGCTTTTAGGTAAAAAAACAGAGCTATCATTGTGTAACTTTTCAATTAGCATTCTTCATAAAAGTTTAGTGATAATTTATGAAATTTAAAACTCTTTTGAATAAAGGAGACATACTTTTAAAATTTCTTTTCAATCCCTAGTATGATTTAAACAACAACAAAAAAACTATTAAAGCTTTCATTTCCAAGGCAATTTATATCTAAGTTAAAGTAAAGCAGAACAGATTTTGCTGTTTTGATTTTGATTTATAGTTATTCTATAGGCTAGAGAAGAGTTAAAGTAGTATCTGAACTTATTATAGAAAAAAAAAGATTCAATTTCTGAAGTTTCTCTTCTAAAATGAATATAATTGAAGGATAAACAAGGCTTGTGAAATAAGGATGTATGTCTCCTATTCAGTTGTAAAGTTCTAGTCAGGAACTTCTTTTGTCTATCAGCTTCCTGGAAATGCAAGCTACTACATTAATTCTAAAAATGATAAAGTTATTAATATTCACTTCTGCCCACTAGACAGAGCTTTCTGCTATGATATTATTGTAAAATGATTTTCTCTTTTCCCCTTAATGTTGTGTCAGATAGCAAATATTCAGTGTATGTGTGCCCATATTGATACTGCTTAACTTAAACACACACAGTATTCAGATCCTTTTAACCTTTTTTTCTAAGATTACAAACTCTCAAAAAATAGAGGTGACAAACTATTTAACCCATATTACAGCTCATATTCCAATTCCTGGATCTCTTTATCAAAATAATGCAACTAATAATCAAAAAGTTCAAATTTTTATAACTCCTTTTTTCCCCAAAATATTCATAGAGCTATGTTATCTCACTTTTATTTTTATCAAAATGCACATACTCTATATAAACAATTCCATGTTATTAAAGACCAGGCTAGACAGATTATTAAAAACTGCCTTCAATGTGTTATATATTATTCCTCCAGCTTCCCTTTACATAGGGGAAGCAGTAAAAAATGTAATTAACCATTATGTTACAGTCTTTTGCTTCAATGGGCATTCCAAAACAATGAAAACTGATAATGCCCCCACCTACACTATCAAATTATTGTACTATTTCTGGGATCACTTTCAAATGATATTAAATATAGGCATTAGCCTTATAATTTTGAGAAACAGAATAAAGACATTAAACCTATTTACAATGTAAAATAAAAAGGAACTTTGTCCAATACATTATAAAGGCAATTAGCTACTGCTTTATATATCAAAAAAAATTTTTATACATCACTAAAAATGAGTATTCACCAGAAGTAAAATAATATGAAAAGGGGCATACTTTCCAAATGAAGGTCATCCAAACTCAGATATGGGAAGGGCCTGCCCCTTAACTAATGGGGGAGGGGGGTGATATTATGTTTTTGTTTTCCAGAAGCCGTGGAAGAAGTGTGAGTGCCCGAAAGAAATGTCAGGGAATATACTCCAGCTCACCCAGAAGATGAAAATAACTCTGGCAGCAGAAGAAGAAATCATGGAGACAGAACATAAAGAAGAATAAAGGGAATAAAGAAGAAGAGGTTTCCTAATCCATCCACTACAGAAAAAAGCTACACCCACATGGGGGCAAACTGAATATTTATTATATTAAGCCAAAGAACTGAAACCTGTTACCCAAGGATTTGTGTTTCTTGCTATGATCACTCTGACTGCAATACAAACTGAACTAGTTACATTCTCACTTAAGTCCTGAGACATATACCCTTATCACATCAATTGTTTCATATATAACCTATAACTACATGTACTTGACCCCCTCAAGTCTTCTTTACTTCTACTAATGTGAATCATTTATCGATTATGTAAGTCAATACAACATTTTATTGGAATATAACCTGATTGTAGAACCACCCTCACAGACTTAGGGGGAATCTACACTTTTAGTAATATCTGATTCTATAGCTACAAAAAGGACTTCTAATCATGGAACTAATTGCCATAGGCTCCCTCTCAATATCAACAACTTTGTCTTCTATTTATTTACTAAGTAAAATACCAATTGCTCAATTTCTGACTGAATTGGCAAAGAATGTTATCTTGGCTTTAAAAAAAACATATTATGGATACACCTATCTATAAATGACTCTTTTGTATGGAATATTTTACATTAATTGTGCTCTTCCTCAATGTATAACTGGTAGAGATTCATTGTAGTAATTATTGAATGATCTTCATTTGTTTTTTCCAAATAATTTTAACTATATTACATAAAAAATTTTGGATTTCTTAAAGAGGGGGGAAAGATTTGTCAGATTCCTTGTTACTAGACTCACTGACCTATTATTATTCTACTATTATTGATAATTTCGACCACTGTGTCTACAATTTCTTTATTTAGAAAAATAAAAAGCAGCACAATATGTTAATGAAGTATAAACAATGTTACTGTAGCCTTTATAACATGATAGAATATAGATAAAGATTTTTTTTTATAAAAGTGGTGTATCAGAACAATGAGTATGGTATTTAGGTGATGAGTTAAAGGCCTTAAAAACTCAATTGCTATTCATAAGTGATTGTAAATATACATACATTAGTGTAACTCTTTTGTTATATATTAGCCCTGATTCTAATGATTTTTGGGGGCAGAATACATGTCGAACTTCTTGGTGTTTGATATGATTCAAATATTACAAACTATATCAGAAAACATCCAAAATTGTCATCGCTCTGGTATTGATCTAGGAACATTGCCAACACAATATTATTAATAATGTTGAAATTATTTCCTTTTAATTTAATGTCTATTATTTTACATATTTACCTGTATTTATTATAGTATTATTTCTTTGTATATGCCTTCCTGCAGTGACCAGACTGGTATTACAGCTTTTGTAACCATTATTGAGTTTTATGTATGTATTGAAAATGTATGAACATAACTTTTAAAGGTCAGGATTTATATTGGAATATTACTTGTAGAAATTATCTCACACAATGTATTATTAGATGTCAACAGTATGTAATTATAATAGAATGCAAAATTGCAGTATGACTGTTGTTATACTTACGTTTGTGTGACACCACATATTTGGAATTATGAAACTTCTAATGTTACTTGTAGTCAAATTGGAAATAGGTTTAATGGCACTTTGCATAGTCATAATTTCACCTGGGATATAATTTAATTAATTGTCCTATATGACTGAACAAATTAAACAAAGTCATATTTCAGTAATTGATCCTGAAGACACAGCCAATCAGTTATTTCATTGGAGAAACCAAATTAATCCAGTTAATCATCTTAACTCTCTATTGCTTCACTTTGTTCTAGTTGCAGGCTTGCTGATGATATTGTGTGTCATTGCACCTCTGGGGATGCACATGCTCAGCCAATCTTTTATGGCTTTGGGAACCCAGGTTCATTCTCTGTTCAAGTTACTTGTACAGAAAGGGGGAGATGTCGAGAGCTAGTCTCTGTCCTGGTCCATACATGGGAAAACTCTGGTCCAGGATTTCTCCCAAACCCAGCTCTCCATGAAGGCTATGTTATGTCTTAAGATTGGCTCACTATCTCTTCCTGACTTGCAGGAGTTTAAGACGTGATAATTGAGAAGTGACCCAGACATAGATGCATGCAAGGGAACAAGGATATTAAAACATATGGATTTACATAAGTGAACAAGGACATTAAAACATACAAATGTGTGTAAATGAACAAGGACATTAATCATTTTCTCATGGGAACCTAAGAGAGAATTTCTTTACATTAATTATATAAACCCTGCCCTTTAATCAAAAAATCAAAACTGCTATGACAGATACCGCCTGGCTTGTGTCCATCATTCCACACTTCTTAGTTTGGCTTCTGCCCATTTTGATGTAGGCAACAGTGATAGCTAACCATGGATCACATCTTCATCATTTTCCAATGAATAAAACACATAGAAAATACAAGATCACATTGTGCTTATATTATTGTGCTATTATGTGCTATATATTATTGTTTTTTTATTATGAAAAATCACTTAATTTTGTAGTGTAAGGTACTTAGAAACATTTTTTTCCTCAAATAAGTTGTCTCTAATCCATAATGAAAATAATTCCAGATGCCTTTGAAAAGAAACAACCTGTTCAATCATCCTCTTATCAAAAACATCCAGAAAGGTATAAGAAAGGGAGATGTACTCTTGCCAAAAGTGTTCACCACTGTGATGAAGGAGATCAAGGGCAATGTTCCACATTTTTTTATTTTCCACATAGTAAAATCATCCAGATGTTTCTGTTAAGATAAGACATTGCGCTGGTGCTGCAGAACACACAAGAAACTGTTGGAAGAGATCTATAACCCTTCAGAAGACCTTGGATTGCCAGTTCACTCTTCTTCCTCCTTTTTGATTCCCAGCATGAAGAACTGTTAGGACTCCACAGTGCATATGTTCATTTGCATTTTGATATGTGTGATTGTTAGGGTTTTTGAAATAGTGGAAATGTAGCTCACTTAGTCTGTTGCACCAAATATTGTACTTGCTGTCTTAAAAAAAATTCTCCTGTATTTTAGAAGATTCTTGCACCAATTGAAATCCTTGATTTATGAAACATTTACCCCGAGTTCAGCTATGGTAAATGCCTCATCATGAAAATGTAGTTACTCAAATCCTTGATTTTTCCCATGGGAAATTTCCAATCATTATGGGAAACAGAATTCTGGGAATTTATCTATGGACCAAGACTATTCCACTGAATATTTTCAATGTGGAAGAACTAAACACAATATCTAGAAGTTGTCTTACTAGGAGATGAGTGGACCTTTCTCCATTGTTTTGGACTAAATTGCCTCTGAGGTCTCTTTAAAGTATCAGTTTTTATAATTTTGTGATAGTCATTATACAAAAAGGAAGAAAACTTCATTGAAGTAATGTACATTTTGGAAATAATGTGCTTTTTCAGTGGGCTTTGATTCCACTTTGGAATGGATCCCTGACAGTTAATGTTATTTATTAAGGACAAGTTATAATTTATTAGCACTATCTCACAAAAGTCATAATTTAAAAGTATCTGAATATTATGTACTACGTGGAGCCTTGTCAATAATTTACAAATTAATTGTTCCTTTTCTAAAGTCATATATATGCATTTTAGTTCATTTTATTGTCATTCAATAAATGACATTCAATAAATAAATTCTTTAGTGCACTAATGGAACCTTAATGAAGAAACTCTGCTACTCTAGCAGGTTTTCCCAGGTTTTGTGGTTGATGAAGGGTCAGTCCCAATGGTATATATCAAGTATATTCATAGAATAAGAATCTAGGATGTAATGACACTATCAGTTTTGTTTGGAAGATCCACATGTCAGCTCTATTCCAATGCCCGGAAGATAATGTTAACATTCAAGTGATAAGCAATCCCTCCCTCCCTCCCTCCATCCATCAATCCACACCCACACCCACCCAATCATACAAATTCACAGTTGTGGAAAACCATAGTCTCAGAAGAAGAAAAGTGTATGTTCTCCTAAAGGTCAAAGAGGAGACACATAGCAAATATGAGCAGGCTCAAAATAGTCACAAAATGAGAATCATATAGGAAAATATTTTCACAAGAGATTACAATAAGGATATGAAGTAGGCTGATTATATTATAAGAGGGAGATAGGAGGGATTTTCCACATTCCTGTTTCAGCCATACTATTTGTGCGATTCTGGGCAAGTCATTTGACCTCTGTCAGTTCCAGTTTCCACATCTACAAAATGGGAAGAGCATGACCTTACAAGATTGCTATGAAGAACAATTAAGATAGCATGTAAAATACTTTGCAAACCTTAAAATATCATATAAATATTAACTATCACTATCATTATCTTTATTAGTCCCAATTATGAGAAATCATTGAGTAGAATGACCATCATATGAAGGCTGGACCTATGGTCTGTTATATCTCAAGATCTATGATCTGATGATCCTGTGATTTCCTGTTGAACATTTATGGAAGGACTTGAACTGGAGTCACACAAAACAGAAGAATTTGGATGAATTGTACTCTTCCACTTTAGTGGAAGTGCCCAGTTTCAAGTGACTACCCAAGTATTGTAGTATAGGGCATTCCAAAACTCTTAAAGTAGTTCTGACTATACGTCTATATCTACACACACACACACACACACACACACACACACACACACACACATATTTGTTGTTGTTCTTTAATTGTTTCAGTTGTGTCAGACTCTCCATGACCCCATTTTGGGGTTTTCTTGGCAAAGATACCAGAGTAAATTACCATTTCCTTCTCCAGCTCACTTTACAAATGAGGAACTGGGGCAAACATGGTTCTATGACATTCTAAGAGTCACATAGCTATGAAATGTCTGAAGTTGGATTTGAACTCATGAAGATGTCTTCCTGATTCCAAGTCCAGTGCTCTATCCACTGTACCATCTAGTAATTGCTGCTGTCGCTGCTGGTAGTGGTGGTGGTAGTGGTGTGTGTGTGTGTGTGTGTGTGTGTGTGTGTGTGTGTGTGTGTATGTAATATGTTTGGAAATTTATTAATTTTATTGATTTCTCATGGAATTCAAGTCATTATCTTACCAGCATAAGGATCCATTCATAGGACAGAATAGAACTCTTCTCAAGAAGTTTGGAACATATTGTAAACATGATAAAGAAGCAAAGTTTGCTATTAACTGAGTAGCCTTTCAGTCAAAATTAAATTAAAAGTATTCATTTCAAATTCTGTAATCATACTAAAGTCAATAATAGCTATCTGGAGGGGGATTGAAAACTCTCAAATATTCAAAATTACAAATGACATTAATTTATCCATCCAAAGAATGTGCCTGTAGGCCAGATTATTTTCTATTAACTAGTAGAATCAGTCTTGTAATTAACTAATGTCACACTGTACTGCACTCTTGCCTTTAGGGGGCACATCTTAAAAGAGAAACACAGGCACACTACACATTTACTTATATCCTGTATTTTTGTCATTTTTCTTTCTTTTTTTAATTGAAATCTTTTTTTCTTTTTTTGAAGGAGAATGGCAGGGCAATTGGGGTTAAGTGAATTGCCCAAGGTCACATGACAAGGAAGTGTTAAGTATGTGTGGTCACATATGAACTCAGGTCCTCCAGATTACAGGGCCTGTGCTCTATTCACTGTGCTACCTAGCCACCCCATTTTGCCATTTGCCATTTTTCTTGTGGCTATATCTATAAGATGGTAAAGACTCAGCCAAAAACAAAAATTCAACAATGAAAAGCTGTCAAACTCATTATTTGACTAAACTGACCACTAAAAATGGTATCTCATGTCACCATGACTCTAAAACTTAAGGCATACAATGAAAAAAAAAAGCTGCTAAATGCTTAGAAAATGATTTCACAGATAAACAAACTTATGGCCAAGGAAGTTAAAAGAATTCTATCAAGAGGTCTGTGACTTTGGGCAAATTATTTACCTTGTGGAAGCTTCAATTTCTATGCCATTAAAATAAGAAGATCCTTTCTACCTCTAAAATTCTGTGGTTCTACTCAGCTTTAGTACTTGTTTATTTTTATGTTTCAGTTCTCACAAAACAGAGGAATTTGGGCTTTCCTTATTGAATTGTTAAAGTTAGTTATATTTAAAGTCATGGGCTAGGTTCAAGAATGACAATACAAATTTGGGAATGTGATGAACTTTAAGAAAATTATTCCATTCAGTTTGATGAATGTTTCTAAAAGTTCAGTAAAAAATTATAATACCATATTAGAAAGAAAAGGAAAAGAAAGGAAGTGGGGTGCTGTAATGTCAAGCAGAAGCAACTTCCAAGGTTCAGAATACCAGCATAGTAACTCTCCATTTTATTCAGTGACAAATTAAGGCAAAACATTCACAAAAAAGAGAAAATCAAAATACAGCATTCATCAACTGTAATTCAATAATTTTCAAGTACTACTCCACCCCTGGAAAATACATTCATTTAGTCAATCAAAAAGTGTCTCCTCTCTAATGGAGATTAGTTTCCAATAATAATCAAAGTACATCATTTGGTCAGTCACAGAGCACAAAAAGGTCAAAAGTTTCCCACACCTGGATCAAAACTGAACTACAATTATCATGAGTTAATGCCAAGCACCATCTGAATAGGGGCAGCGGAGAGCACAAAGGCCATCTACTCCTGAGCTACAAAAAGGTTAAAATATCATCACAGCATTTAATACCCAAAGAGAGCTATTTTTTTCATCTTTTCTTTTCTTTTTTTTTAAGCAATTGGGGTTAAGTAACTTCCTCAAGGTTACACGGCCAGTTATTTCTGGGTGTGTTGCTGAGTATCTGAGTCCAGATTTGATCCCTGAGTTATCCCAACACTGGAGCCAGTGCTCTTACTCGCTGAGCCACTTGGCCGCCCCTAAGCAATTGGGGTTAAGTAACTTGCTCAAGGTTACATGGCCAGGTGTTTCTGGGTGGGTGCTAAGTGTATGAGCCTGGGATTCGATGCCCATGTCATCCTGACACTGGAGCCGGTGCTCTTACTCGCTGTGCTACCTGGCCACACCATCTTTTCTTTATCTTGACACAAGGCAAGTTCTCAGCAATCTCTGTTCCTGGGGAGACAAACTTAACAAAGCCACAAGATACATTGCCAGTATCCTCATCAATTCACTCTCTGTCTGCAGAACAGTCTCAGGAACCCTGAAATCATCAACAAGACCCTCTTCCAGGATTTCTGTAAACATACAAGAAGGAAATCCTTCTTCCCGGCTTCTGAACCAACAGCAAGATTCCAGAACTTCTGCAACAACAGCACTGTCCTTTACCAGCACATGAATCTGGCAAAACAAAATTAAAACAGACAGACAAAATACTGGTACCATAGTCATGCCTCCTTAGTTCTCAGCAGCTCCAGTGGCAGTTCTCAAAAGTCCTGGGATCCAACTGGCCCTCAGCAGTCCTGGTGGCTTCTGCTGGCAGTTCTCTGTCTCTCTCTCTCTCTGTCTCTGTCTCTCTCTGTCTCTCTCTCTGGCTCTCTCTGTTTCTCTCTCTGTGTCTCTCTCTCTTTGTCTCTCTGTCTCTCACTCTCTCTCTGTCTCTCTGTCTGTCTGTCTGTCTGTCTGTCTGTCTGTCTGTCTCTCTCTCTCTGTCTCCATGATGCTGCTCCCAAAAGTTCTCCTGCCTCTCTCTGCTTGGGCCTTCTCTCTAAATTCATCACACCAATTCATCCCAGTTCAGCTCTCTGTCTTCACATCAACAAGTCCATTCCACAAGTGGGATTCTCAAGCTCTGGGTTTCAACACTTAACTTGAAAACCAAGCCAATACAGTGGGATCCTTAAATTCCATTACCATTACAGGTGCTCTATGTCATAGTACCTTGAATAAAACTGTAACAATAGAGGTATAAAAAAGTTATGCATTTACGGTGGAGTGTATAAGTGAAATTAGACCCATACTCCTGATATGTGGTATCTAGATCCCTCTAGGTGATTTTAGGCAGGTATATACGATGTTTTCAATGTCACACTGTTACCAAGAGATTCACATTTTTCTCCCCAAGGTACCAGTATGGCACTAATTACTTGTTTTCACAAATTAGCCTCAGTTTTTTCATCTACAAAATGGTATGCACACACATTATCTACATATAAATATACATTACACATATACATACACACATATGTACATATGTATATACTTGATCCCTCAGGTCTCCTGCCTCTAATTGAATACTCTTTCCACTTCACTATGCTTCCTCTCGGTCAGTCAAATGCATTTTCTTCTTAATAATGAATAACATAGACCTTTCCTTGGGGTTTGTAATGGTAATGTATATGAGAAGATCTTTCCTATGTAACTTAAGTCACATGGAAGCCTGAGTCACATGAAGCCTGTGGTGGGAGGAGTTTGCTGAATCTTTGGAGCAGAACCCAGAGGAAGTTGGTCAGAGCATTTAGAACTGAGGGAGAGAGAGAAAGCAAACAGCAGGCTGTGAGTGTTTGTTTGTGGGAAGGTCCTAGCAGGGAGAAGGTTTGGGGATGTTGATGCCCCCTGCTGTGTTATTGTATGTAGATTTCTTTGTTGCTACTATGGATTTGGCTTTCTGGTGTTTGAATAAATGTTTTGTTTCTGCCTTCCATGTGGAGAGTCTGTTATATTTTGTGATTCAGAATTATGCTGGCATATTCATAGCTGTTGTAGGTGCTGTGAATATTGTGTTGGCACTATAAGGTTCCACAATAGAACAAAAATGTGGAGGTGTAAATTAAGGCAAAGTGTTCAGAAATTTGATAGCTTTTGTCTTCATTTAGAATTAGTTCTTCAAAGTGACTTTATGATTTTATTTAAAATAAATTCATTGAATAACAGATATATTCATAATATATTAATTCATAATATAATTAATTCATAATCATATGCATACCTATATACAAAAACACCTTGTCACTTGTGATTTTGCTCATCTCAAAAATATCAAGAATGACAATTTTATTTTGATAACACGAGTCAAAGATTTGGGAGGGAGTAAAACCATGGTTTTCTATAGCAATATAATATGAAAATCAGTTTCATCTTCTGCTTCCATTACCTCATTTCCTCTCCTCTTGTCTCTTCTTCTCCCTCCCCTTCTCTCCTCTTTCTTTCTTTCTTTCTTTCTTTCTTTCTTTCTTTCTTTCTTTCTCTCTTTCTTTCTTTCTTTCTTTCTTCTTTTCCTCTTACTTGTATTCCCTCTTCTCTTCTGCTCTTTTATCCCTTCTTTTACTTTTAAGACAAGAAAAGATATTTTCAGTGTCTCTTTTGACAGCCATTGAATCACATTTCCTTTAGTATTTATATTTTTAACAATCTGCCAATAGTCACAAAAGGGGCAGATATAGTTCACACTGTACTAGGTAACTTGAATATTTTGAACTCCTAGAAATCTAGATAATATTAAAATAATACTGGGTTGCACCATAGAAAAGGTAGATCTTCCAGGGAATAATATAGTGCCCTGGATTCAGTTAATTTAAACAAATATTTAATAATCAATGACTGTTTAAGTCACTGTTCTAGAGGATACAAAGACAAAAAAAATTTCTGCCATATTTCAGAATGGTAATGGAATACTATGGTGATATAAGAAATGATGAACTTGATTTTAGAAAAAAAAACATGGATAGACTTACATGAAGCAATGAAGAGTGAAATGAAAAGAACTAAGAGAACATTGTATACTGTAACTGCAATATTATTTTTTAAATAAACATTAAGTTTCATTGCAATGTGGTCAATTTTGTGGAGGTGGAGACTTTGATCTCTAAAACAATATTCCATTTAAGGCTCTTTTCATAAAGAATTGCCATTATAACTACATTATTCAAAATATCTATAGTGCTGCAAGATACACATGATAAACACTTAACTAATTGTAATGCCATGCACAAGCAGCTTTCCAGAAGAATGCTACTGTGAACAGCTTTTAAGGTTCTGATTATGCAGTATAGTGAACACTTTTTTTAAACTTTTTTAATTTTATTTTTTTAAACACTATTTATTCCATAACAAATCAGATCAAAATGCTCTGAGAAAATCGAAGTACAGTATTTACAATATTACAAATTATCACAGAAAATCACAATATAATATTCAATCATTAAAATGGCCACATAGTTTTCACCAAAGTGGTCACAATATTTAGAACAAAGAACAATCATCTCAAAGTATAATAATCAGTCTTCCACTCCTGGGGCACACTGAATTAACTCAATCAGTCATTTATTCAGCAATCAATTGCTAAGTATCATTAATCACTAAGTACAATCATTAGAGAATACACAAACTCTCTACCCCAAGGTCACTAGTAAACTACAATTTCATCATTATTCAGTACCTAAGGAGAGGTCTTTTCATCTTGATTGGGGCCAGTTCCCAGATTCCCTGGATCCCTTTCCATGGTCCCAGATTCTACCTGGATTTACCAGACTGTCTCCTGTGTTCAATGGCAGAAAGCTCCCAGTTCCTTGTCCCACTCTCCAGGCAGGTCCTCATCCAAACTGAAATTCACAAAGTCCATTCCATCTCAAATCATTCACAATTTCTGCCTTCGGGAATTCAAGGCTCAACCAAGCCACAAACAGACAAAGTCCCTGCATCCTGGTAATGCTTCCTCAGTCTTCTGCAGCTCATTCAAAAATCAGAATCACCTTATCCAGCCTGGGGGAGGGGTGGCTCCTGGGGTCCTTGCTCCTGGGTTGGCTCCTGGGCTTCAGGGCTCCTGTTTGGAAGAAACTCCACAATCACAAGTTCTCAGGAAATTCCGGCTTAGTTCTTGATTCTCTCTTCTGTAGCTACTCTGCCACCAGATTCTTGTCCCAAGACATTGTGACCATGCCACTCTGGGGCTTTTCTTATATATACACAGCATTAGCTGCTTCCTATTTCAGCCAACCACTTCTTCTCATGTCAGGAACAGGGGTTCATACCTCCTGTTTCATTTACAGAGGTTTGATTAGTTACTAATTGCTAAGTACCTGCTTACTTGCCAATATAAAAAGGGGTCTTCAAATTCAAATTACATTACCATTACACTAATACTCCTGTAGTGTACATTCAAAGGAAAATATATAAAAAGGCATTAGCAACTATTTCATTTAGGAACATATGTAGATAACAGGAATGAACACTGAAGCACTACAATAATTCTATGACAGTTATGACAAGTTAATTAGCATTCTTTTTTGAAGAGGACAACCTTATTACATAAAAGTGCTTTTAATGTATAGTTACACACATATGTGTATATATATATGTGCATGACACAGTGTCATATCACAATAGGTGTGTTAAAGGCAATTTAAGTGTACAAATCACAAGAATTTGAGGAAATGCAATCAAGTACAATTCTAAATTACACTGAAGTTTGGCATTTCTCCAGTGGATCATACTTTCAAGACATGCAATTTCCTAACCCTTTGCAGTTTTCTAAGTTATTCTTATTGGCTATCATATTCATCTTAATTCTGCAAGGGGTTGATATAATGCCATTTGTTTTGGCTAAAATGTGATGTGAAGGCATAACTTGGGTTCCCTCATGTAACTACCAGTTACTGCATGATGGAGCAGTCTAATGGCAATCACTGGTAGGCTGCTTAAATTACTGAAATCTCCTTTATGTTTTCTGAGTAAGCACAGTAAGGGACAAAAACCTAAAGTTATTCCAACTGATGGAGCTGCAGAGATGGTAGGGACTTCTGGGTGGCACTTCACTGTCATTTTCTAAAGGTCTTCCTTCAACTGAAACTACTACTTTGCCTTCCAATTTCTCTCCAAGCATTGAGCGATCTTTAATATCAAGCCATTTTCTTGTAACTCATGTTTAATACCCGTAAATTTCTTTTTAATGGAATCTTTAGAACCAGCATAAATCATCTTGCTTTTTAAAGGTTCACATTCAGAATCCCAGAATATAAAAACCAGGTCTTCTTTCTTAGACTAATTTGTCTCATGTGTGATATCATACACTGCATACTAGCAATAATTCAGAGGTAGCAATTTCACAAAAGATGTGTAGGGGTCCTCTACAGTATCACCAATGTCACCCACTAAGATCTGTTTTGCTTCCTCTATAATTATTTGTATTTTTTTAGTCATCACTTAAACAAAAGAGAACTGCTTTCTTTTTTTATGTTTTCTTGTGTAGGATTTCCTTATTATTATTTTTTTTTGCTTTTTGGAGGGCAATTGGGGTTAAGTAACTTGCCCATGTTTACATGGCTAGTTTTTGTGATAAGTGTCTGAGGCCATATTTGAACTCAGGTCCTCCTAACTCCAGGGCCAGTGCTCCATTCACTGCACCACCTAGCCACCTCTGGATTTTTTTTTTACTTTCATCTCATTGAATTACTTCATCCTTTACAGTTACTCTAGAAGCCATGGTTCCTGGTAGAATGAATGCAGTAGAAGTTTATTCTCACTCAGTGGCACCAGAGGAGGAGGAGAGGAGAAAGGAAGAAAAATTGTTTTAAGAACAACTTTGAGTGAATAAATCATCTTGACTTATAAATACCCAAATTAACTACAAAGGGCATATGAAGGATGATGCTATTTGCATCCAAAGAATGAACTGATAAATAGAAGTAGAAGCATGTATGGAACAATTTTACATCTCTCTCTCCCTCCCTCTCTGTCTCTGTCTCTGTCTCTCTCTCTTTTTCTCTCTCTCTCTCCCTTCATATTTGTGTCTAATTGTAGCTATCTCTAGGGAAGTGGGACGGAGGGGAGAAAAAAAGAAAAAAAAAGAAATTTACACGATAAATGTATTATATATTTAAAAGGAAGAGCGATTTGTACATATTAGTTTTGTGGTTTAGTGTGCAATATTTTTTATTATTCTGTATTATGGAAGTGTTTGTTTTATTTAATAAATTAAAATTTAAAAATAATGACAATCTCTCTGTTTTTACTAAAAGACAAGATATTTGACTATTATAAAATCTTAGGTAGTCTCAGTCCCATATTTTTGTTTTTAAAATTTATCACTGTTTCTTACTGATCCCAAAAATCTCTTGATTATCCTTGTTAGAGAACATGTTACTTCCTTCAGCCCATTTCACTCCCATTTCTTTATGTCAATATGCCTGTAACTTATTTCTAAAACCTGTGGAACATCTCAGACAAATCGTTTCAACTTGCTAATCTTCTGATGTAGATTATAGCATTATGGTGGATATACCACTATTTAGATATAACTTTTGCATAACTTTTTTTTACATTGTTGCTTACATGTTATCTCCTCTCTTACTTTGTAAGTTTCTTGAGTATAGGAGCTGTCTTTTCTGTTTTTCCTTTGTACACCCAATACTGATCACATTGCCTGTAATATAGTGTTGTTATTCTCTTGTTCTTCAGACATGTTTTACTCTTCATGACCCCATTTGGGGTTTTCTTGGCAAAGATACTGGAGTGGTTTAAATTTAATTTTCTGTTTCATTTCACAAATGAGGAAACTAAGATGAAAATAGTTAAGTGACTTATTGAGAGTCAGACAGCTATTAATTGTCTGAGGACAGATTGAACTCTGGAAGATGAATCTTCCTGACTCCAGATCTGGTATTCTATACACTGTGCTATGTGGATGCCATGAAAAATAATAATAAATTTTTATTAACTGACTGACAATCTGCTCCTTGCATTCATCTAAGTTCAGAGAATGATGAGAGAGGCTCACTCACTTTCTTGAGCTATACTCAACTAGTCTTGGAGAACATATATTTATCTCTATGTTTGGTTTACAGAAACATCCCTAACTAGCACAATAGTGTATTAGTCAAAAATATTTTTACATCTACTTTCTTGCTCATCATAGGTTAATAAAGGTGAAAGGAGAATATGTTTGGAACCATACGATATAATTTTGAGGATTTAAAAATGAAAAAGGGTGCTTAGAAATCAACTAATTACTTTCATCATTTATTGATGAGCAACCTGAGGTCCTGAGAGGATTAAAAATTAACTCAAGAGTAGGAATGAAGACTTAGGCCCTCTGGTTCTTTTCCAGCTCTGACCTTTTCCATTTCCTGTTTCTAATCTTTCTCTTTGAAAGTTTGTTTTGCTTATGACTATTCCCTCTTAGCCCTCTGCCTCTATAATCCACTCATTTACTTACTGAGTTTTATATATATATACAAAACATGTGTATTCCATCCTCTTTTGTGTACTTTGGATAAGAACAATGTTGATCTGATGTCTACTTCCCCTCTACACCTTCTTTCATGTTTGTACGCTTTTCTCCTGCCCTTAATTACAAGGAATAGAAAGTTCTGCCTTTTTCATAGTTGCTTGAGCTGGTAAAACTTGATGGTGTAGTGACTACGGAACTAGACCTAGAGGCAGGAAAACCTGTGTTTGAATGTCAGTCTTGAGTACCAGTTACCTATGTAACTCTGGGCAAGGCTTCAGTTTCCCCAACTGTGCAATGACAGGATTAGACTTGATGTTGTCCACACCTAAACCTGTAAAGTTATTGTTCTGATTAATTTTTCCTACATATCACTTTGATCATTATCTTACTCCATCTTACTTCTCCTTAAAGGCAACTTACCATTACCTAGTGAATTAAAAATTAATTTCTGTCCATGGCATTCAAGAACCTGCATAATCTGGCCCCATCATATCCACCTAATTAAAGCTTACAGTACTTGGAATCAGAATCTCATAGTTAGAGTGGACCTTAGACACTATCTCATTCAACTCACACTTAAACAAGAATTACATCTACAAAAGACTTGGCAAGTGGTAATCCAACCTTTTAGGAGATTCAACAAACAATGGCTTATATAATATATCTATCAGACAATCCAATGATATGACATATGGAGATAATTTAAGAGTTCGAAAGGACTTTAAAAAGTAAGTGAAGACAAATATCTTTGTTTCCATGAATATTTCTCTGTTATTGAATTGCTCAATTTTGTGATGTTGATTATTTTGCAATTGTATTTCTGGCCCATTTTAGACAGCATTTGTGGAAACAGGAAAACTGAAAAGGAATTGGTACTGCATGTAATCCCTAATATTATCTGTACTGATATATTCAATTTTCAAGTTGTTTCCTCAAATAGTCTGAGAAAATAGAAAAATGTCTGACAATGCTAATTTCTAATACATTTTGTTTTTTTCCAACCTGACCTTTGATTTTGCAGATTTAAGAAAGGTTTTATGAGGAAACTCCTTATGGTGATGTAGAATGGCAACTGTTCATCATTTCAACCTGCCTTTGATACATAATGACTGTATGCCTCTGAACAAGTCACTTACTCTAGGCAGAGATATTAAACATGATTGCTACTAGCAACACACTCTGGTACTATTGGATTCATCTTAAAATGTAATTGGGAAATGTATAACAAAATAAAGATGAATGCAATAAAATATAGATAACATCATATATTCAAACCAAGTTGGGATTTTATGGATCATCAGGGATCATTTATTTCCCCTTGACAGTATTTTATTTTTCCCCTAATTACATATAAAGATCATCTTAAACATTCATTTTTGTAAAAAAAGGAGTTCCAAGTTTTTCTTCCTCCTTCCCTCACTCCCTTCTCTTTCCCCTACCCAAATCAGAAAACAATCTGTTATAGGTTTAACATGTACAAGCATGTTAAACATATTTCCACATTATGTCAGAAGAAAAAACAAAAAAAAACCCTGAAAATGGCATGTTTTGTTTCGATCTTCACACAGACTCTATAGTTTTTTTATGCATGTGGTTAGCATTTTCTGTCATGAATCTTTTGGAAGTGTCTTGGATCATTATATCGCTGAGAAGAGTTAAGTTTATCACAGTTAATCATTGCACAATGGTGCCATTGCTGTGTACAATATTCTCTAGGTTTTACTCACTTCGCTCAGTGTCAGTCCATGTAGGGATCCTGGAACATAGATTCTGTTCGGTCTTTTATTTTTAACTCTATGTGTCTTTCTGTTTACATGTGTTTCTTATAAATAACATATTGGTGATTCTGATTTTTAATGAATTTTGCTACCAACTTTGAATTTATGAGTGAGCTTATTCCATTCACATTCACAATTATGATTACTTACTGTATATTTCCCTCCATTACAATTTTCTGTTTCTTCTTTTCTCTCTTTTTATCCCATCCCTGCTCAAAAACTTATTTTAACAATTTAAGTGAAATGGAAGAAAATTTAAAAAATATCAATTGCCTAGATTATTAAAAGATGAAACAAAATATTTAAATAGACCTATTTTAGAAAAAGAAGTTGAACAGGCCATAAATGGGCTTCCTAAGGGAAAAGCACCAGGGCCAAATGGATTTACAAATGATTTCTTCGACAAAAATAAACTAATTCCAATATTAAATAAATTATTTGGAATAATAGGTAAAGAAGGAATTCTAAGTGTGCGAGGGGTGATTTTGATAGACTTAGCTCTTCTCAGCAATGCAAGGATCTAAAACAATTCCAAAGAATACACGATGAAAAATACCAGTCACATCCAGAGAAAGAACCATGGAAACAGCATGCAGAACAAAGTAGACTCTTTTCTTTGTTGTTTTGTTTTGTTTTGATTTTTTCTTTCTCATTATTTTTCCCATTTGTTATAATTCTTCTATCCAACATGACTAACATGAAAATGTTTTAATAGGAATGTATGTGTAGAGGACATATCAGATTGCAAGCAGTTTTGGAGAGGGAGGGGGGAGAGGGGGAGAAAATGGAAACTCATGGAAGTGATTGTTGAAAACTAAAAGAAAAATTTAATTTTTTAAAAATGGGAAAAAAGGAAAGGATTCTACTAAACTACTTTTATTAAACAAATATAATACTGATACCTAAACCAAGAACACTAAAAACAGAAAAAAAATGTAGACTAATATCTGTATTGCATTTAGATGCAAAAATACTAAATAAAATACTACCTAGAAGATTACAACAATATTACAAAGAGTATACCTTGTTATAAAGTGGGATTTGTACCAGGAATGAGGGATGGCTTAACTTAAGGAAAACTATTAACACAATTGTTTATTTCAATAATAAAAGTTAAAAAAATCATACAATCATATTAATAGATACAGAAAAAGCTTTTGGTAAATTTCTAAACATATTTATTAAATGCATATTGTACCAATTACAAATAGATTAAATTCATAAAAAGACATTTATCTAAAACCATTAGTAAATATTATTTATAATGTGGATTAGCTAGAGGCCTTCCCAGAAAGATCAGGTGTGAAACAAATATAACATTATCCCTGATATTATTCAACAGTTTATTGGAAAGCCTAGCAATAGCAATGAAAGAAGAAAAAGAAGTTGAAGAATCAGAAGAGGGAATGAGGTGATAAAACTATCTCTTTTTGCAGACAAAATGATGATATACTTGGAAAATCCTAAAGAATCAACTAAAAAGTTTATTGAAGCAATTTATTTTTAGCAAAGTAGTAAGATATAAAATAAATCCACATAAATCATCAGCATTCCTATATATCACAAACAAAACTCTGAAAGAAGAGACAGTAAAAAAAAAACAATGAATAACCTATTTAGAATAATTCTATACCCATACCTGGGAGTACAACTGCCAAAACAAACCCAGGGACTATGTAAACATAATTATATAATTATTTTAATAAAAATAAAATCATATTTAGATAATTGGAAAGATGTTAATTGTTCATGGGTATGTAGGCAGAGCCAATACAATACAAATGAAAATTTTATCCTAATTCCTTTACCCTCTGGAATATGTTTCAAGAACAACCATTCTTTAATATAGAAACTGCTAAGTCTTGTGTGATCCTGATCGTGGCTCCATGATTTTGAATTGTTTCTTTATGGTTGCTTGCAATTTTTTCTTTCACCTGGTAACTTTGAATTTCGCTATAACATTCTTAGAAGTTTTAATTTGGTGATTGTTTTTTAATAATTATTAATTAGTTAATTAATTGTTAGTTTTTGACATTCATTTTGAGAAGATTTTGAGTTCCAAATTTTTTTCCCATCTCTCTCCTCTCCCCACCCCCAGGCGATATGCATTCTAATTACCTCTTCCCCCAGTCTACCCTCCCTTCTATCACACCCTCCTTGTCCCTTTCCCCCTTACTTTCTTGTAGGGCAAGATAGATTTCTATAGCCCATTGCCTGTATATGTTATTTTCAAAAGCGTTTTCTTCTGACTACATTTCCCCCCAATCTGCTCTCCCTTCTATCATCCCCCCTCAATTATATCCCCTTCTATCTTACTTTCCTATAGAGTAAGATACCCAATTGAGTGTGCATGTTATCCCCTCTTTAATCCAAATCTGATGAGAGTAAAATTCACTCATTCCCTCTCATCTCCCCCTCTTTCCTTCCATTGTGAAAACTGTTCCTTGCCTCTTTTATGATAGATAATTTACCCCATTCTATCTCTCTCTTTCTTCTCCCAATATATTCCTCAGTAATCCTTTAATTTTATTTTTTAAGATATCATCCCTTCATATTCAACTAACCATGTGCCATCTATCTATCTATCTATCTATCTATCTATCTATCTATCTATCTATCTATCTATCTATCTATCTATCTATCTATCTGTCTATCTTTCCTCCAACTATCCTAGCTTGACAAAGGTATCAGGAGTTACAAATATCATCTTTTCACATAGGAATGTAAACAGGTCAACTTTAATAAGACCCTTAGGATTTCTTTTTTGCTCTTTACCTTTACATGCTTCTCTTGATTCTTGTGTTTGAAAGTCAAATTTTCTATTCAGCTCTTGTCTTTTCATCAACAATGCTTGAAAGTCCTCTATTTCATTGAACATCCATTTTTCTCCTGAAGTGTTATACTCAGTTTTGTTGGGTAGGTGATTCTAGGCTTTAATCCTAGCTCCACTGACCTCCAGAATATCATATTCCAAAGCCTTAGAATCCTTAATGTAGAAACTTCTAGGTCTTGTGTTATCCTTTTTGTATTTCCACAATACTTGAATTGTTTATTTCTGGCTGCTTGCAATATTTTCTCCTTGATCTGGGAACTCTGTAATTTGGTTATAATATTCATAGGAGTTTTCTTTTGGGGATCTTTTTGAAGAGGTTTGGTGAATTTTTTCAATTTCTATTTTCCCCTCTGGTTCTAAAATAGGTAGTTTTCTTGATAATTTCTTGAAAGATGATGTCCAGGTTGTTTTTTTTTTCTTTGATCTTGGCTTTCAGTTAGTCCAATAATATTAAAATTCTTTCACCTAGATCTATTTTCCAGGTCAGTGGTTTTCCCCATGAGATATTTCACATTGTCTTCTATTTTTATTTCTTTTCTTCTGTTTTATACTTTCTTGATTTCTTATATCATTAGCTTCTATTTACTCCCTTCTAAATTTTTTGGAATTGTTTTCTTCAGTGAGCTTTTGGATCTAATTTTCCATTTGACCAATTCTGCTTTTTAAGGCATTCTTCTCCTCAATTATTTTTTTGACCTCTTTCACCATTTGGGATGGTCTATTTTTCAAAGTCTTATTTTCTTCAGTACATTTTGGGTCTTCTTTAGCAAGCCATTGACTCATTTTGCATTATTTTCTTGCATCACTCTCATTTCTCTTCCAGTTTTTTCCTCTATTTCTCTTACTGCATTTTCAAAATCCTCAGCCCTTCCATGGCCTGTGACCAATTTGTATTTTTAAAAATTTATTTATTTTTAGTTTTCAACATTCATTTCCACAAGATTTTGAGTTACAGTTCCTCTCCCCATCTTTTCCCTACCCCCATCCCAAAACAACAAACCTACTGAATACCCCTTACCCCAATCTCTTCTCTCCTCCCCCATCACCTCCCTAACTTTCTAGTAGGTCAATATGGATTTCTATACCCCAGTACCTGTATATCTTATTTCCAAGTTGCATGTAACAGCAATTAAATAAAAACATTTGTTTTTAAATCTGTGAGTTCCAGATATGTTTTTCCTTCTTTCTTCCTAACCCACTCTTACTGGGAAGATAAGTAATTCAAAATAGATTGTACAGGTGTAGTTATCCAAATCATTTCCATAGTTGTTATATTGTGAAAGACTAACTATATTTCCGTCCATCCTATGCTGTCCCCACTTATTCTAATTTTCTCTTTTGACCCTATCCCTTTTCAAAAATGTTTGCTTCTAGCTACCCTCTCCCCCAATCTGCCCTCCCTTCTATCTTCTCCCCTCTTATTCACTACCACCTTATTTTCTTGTAGGGTAAGTTACCCAATTGAGTGTATAAGTTATTCCCTCCTTAAGACAAATTCAATGAGAATTTGGGTTGTGTTGTCCCATTCCCTTTCACCTTCCTGCTCTTACCCTCCATAGTAATAATTTCTCTTGCCTCTTTTATATGAGACAATTTATCCTAATTTACCTCTCCCTTTCTCCTTCTCTCAATAAATTCCTCTCTCACCTCTTAATTTTACTTTTTAGATATCATCTCTTCAAATTTAACTCATCCTGTGCCCTCTGTCTATGTGTACATGAACATATATATGCCCACACTTGCATATATATTTATATGCACATACACCCTCCTAGATCTTAGAACTAATATATTTGCAACAGTATAAAGTGGTTCCATGTTTTTCCCCAATAAACTCTTACCATCTACATTCTATTTCTTTTGCAGTGGAAAAAGCACTGAACTTTGACAAGATTCAAGTCTCCATTTGTTGTGACAAAGTAAGTCACTGTGTCTTTTTTATCTTTAGCTTCTTCCTCAGTAAAATGAGGGGGTTGGGTTAGATGACCACTTACATACCTTCTAACTACTTTGTCAATGATAATTTCATCCAATTATTATATGATAAAGCTACAAGAAATAACACATCACTTAAAACAAATATACCAAAGTTTATTAATCTAAATAAGTTCTACCCTTCAAAGTAACTACTTTAGGAGTCTATAAGCTTAGGCTAAGTATTTATGCATAGTTTGATACATTTTATAAATCTTTTGGAATTTTCTTCCTAGAAAGTTCATTAACTCAGAAGGAAATTAGGCCCACTACTTTTTTGGTCATGCTTCTGAAAAAAAAATAGCTACCTACACTATTGATCAAGTCTGGCTCCTTATAACCTTGGCCTGTTTCCAAAAATCAACTCTACTTGTCAATGGACAAAAATATTTCATAATTAAGAATATGCAAAAGAATTTAAGGAGAAACAAGTCTTGAAAGCAAGTTCAAAATAAAAGTAGCAAAACTTTTTTTTTTCTTCACTGATGGCAATATGTATGGACTCCCAAATTTACTACTTGGATTTTCAATTATTGTTTCGTTTATTTGAGGACCATTTATAAATAAATTATTAAATGGAATCATAACTATGAAATCTCATCAAGACAGTGTTTTGTAGTACTTTTGACTTTATTATTGTACCTTTTTGAAGATGACAAGTCTGATATGAGGATTTCTTTTCTTTGTAGTTTTACAACTTCCTTTGCTCTCCTGTAGAGAGTTCCCAACCTTAAGATTGCATACAGGCATAGTTCCCAACCTTAAGATTGCATACAGGCATGTGTAAGCAGGCACGATGTGGATAATCACAAAAATGTGAAAATATATTTTCACATAAACACATAGCCAAGCTGATTTCATCTTCTTCTGTCCTCTTTAGCAAATGCTTACTGATCTCACTCTGCTATAGGACTTGATGAATTTATACTCAGTGTGCATTATCATGTAATGCTGCTTTTTGTCCTAAATTGTCTGCTAAAAGAAAATAAAAACCAAAAATATATATAAATCATCTTGTATTGTCACAAAGTATATAATTCCATCCCTCTGCCCATTTGCCTATCAATCAGAAAGTATGTAAGATTCAACATTTTATTTTTTTATTGCATAAATTATCTTACCTATTCAAATTTGGGCTCTAAAAGAGACTTGATTAGTGTCTGCTTGATGGCAAATGAAATGATGGATTTTGTCATTTATAAAGTTCCCACTAATCTACATTTCTAATTATTGATAATCACATTCCATAATAGCAAATTGCTTGCGTTAAAGATGTTATCCTGATATTTACTTGCTGCTTTCCCCCACCCCCCACAAATGACATTGAGAAGTGTTGTTATTTTTGGTACATAGTAACTCATAAAAAAATGTTACTTGAAGCTATTGATCTATAAACTTTTATAGTAATGCCATAATTGAATTAGCAGTAAGAGGAGAAGTTAAAGGGAAAAGTTCATGAAATTAAATACTTGGATATTCCTTACAACACTGTTCTTCCTCATTTAACAAGACTTTAATATATTTCTGCTACTTGGGGATATTAAATGAAAAAATCCTTGCCCTCAAGAAGGTCATATTCTGCTTACATTTACATATTTTGAGGATCTTCAATGAGTCTTTAATTCAGATCTTATATAGAACGATGTTTGGTCATCCAGGAATCATTAAGAAATGCATTATTCAGGTGACATTATTTATAAGTCCTGACCATTTTATATTTTCTCAGAACAATTTACAGAATGAAAATGAATCCATGAGTTCACTAGAAGCTGGTAATATCCAAAGAGAGAAAAAAGAAATATAGTTAAGATGCTTAGTTTGCATATAAACATTAAGCAACAACATGTAAAATTTAATAATGGTGTCCCCTCAGAAATAACTGCAAATTACTTTCCAAGGCTATAAACCAAATCTTGCCATTAAAGTTAGATAATTTATTGCCATAAAATACACATTTTAAACAGCATCACAAAAACAGTTTAGAGGTATAAAAATGTAATTAAATATTATTTGTAAAAGGCAGAGACAAGACAGCTGATAGAAACTAGGAAATTTCCGGAGTTCTCCCCATTTTTCCCTGGAAACATTAAATCAAGCCTCTGAAAGAATTCCAGAGTAAAAGAATGAACAAAAAAGATGAAGCAAAAAATTTTCCAGTCCAAGATAACTTAGAAGGACTTCAGGAAAGGTCTGTTTCACTTGGGTAAAAGGGGAAAACAGCCCAGTACCAAACATATCTGGACCAACCAGTGTGGGGCTCTTAGCCACAGCACAGTTGAGCAACTGAGTCCCCAGGGTTCTGTCTCATCAGGTCAGTGGAACAGTAGGCCAGTTGTGAGGCCTTCAGCCACAGGGAAATAAGCAAACTGCTAGCCCTGGAACCCATGGCACAACAGGCATGGGTAGGCTGGGCCATTCTAGCCTCATGAGCAAATCACCAGTTCTAGAAACCCTGTCACAGAAAGACATTGACCAAGCACCTGCCCCAGTACAAAAAGCTTGGAACAGTGCTCCTTGCACCCCAGAAACAGAGCTCAACTTTTTAAAAAAAATGAGCAAAAAAAAAAGATTCCTCATCACAGAAAGCTACTATGACAACAGGGAAACTCAAAACACAAACTCAGGAGAGGACAACAATGTAAAAATACCTACATGCAAAGTCTCACAGGGTAATATAGATTGGTTTCTAGCCCGGAAAATCCACTTGGAAGAGCTAAAAAGAGATTTTACACATCAAGTAAGAGAGGTAGAAAATTTTTTTGAAAAAATAGAGTTATGCAAGAGAATTATGAGAAAAAAAAAACACCAACAGCTTGGAAAAGGAAGCATAAAAAATGACTGAAGAAAACAACTCTTAAAATATAGCATTGGCTAAATGGAAAAAAAAATCCACTGAAGAAAAACCCTTGGGGCGGCCAGGTAGCACAGCGAGTAAGAGCACTGGCTCCAGTGTTGAGAAGACCTGGAGATCGAATCCCGGGCTCAGACACTTAGCACCTACCCAGAAACACCTGGCCGTGTAACCTTGAGCAAGTTACTTAACCCCAATTGCTTAGGGGTGGCCAGGTGGCTCAGCGAGTAAGAGCACCAGCTCCAGTGTCGGGATGACCTGGATCAAATCTGGGCTCAAGAAAACAATGGCACCAAAATTAGAATTGGGCAAGTGAAAGCTAATGACTCTATGAGACACTAGGAATCAGTCCAAAAAATCAAAAGAATGTAAAAAGTATAAGAAAAAGTAAAATACCTCATTGAAAAAACAACTCACCTGGAAAATAGATCCAGGTGAGACAATTTAAGAATTACTGGACAAGATGAAAATCATGATAAAAAAGGAGAGCCTGAACAGCATCTTTCAGGAAACTGTCAAGGAAAACTGCCCTGATATCATAGAACCAATGGGTAAAATAGAAATTGAAAGAATTCACTAATCACCTTCTGAAAGAGATCCCAAAATGAAAACTGGAAGGAATATTTTGTCAAATTCCAGAACTATCATGTAAAGGAGAAAATACTACTAGCAGCCAGAAAGAAACAATTCAAATATAAAAGACAGGATTACACAGAACTTAGCCACCACTACATTAAAGAATCAGATGGTTTGGAATATATTATTCCAGAAGCAAAGGATCTTTGATTACAGTCAAGAATCAACTACTCAATAAAACTGAGCATGATCTTTTAAGGGAAAAGATGGGCATTCAATGAAACCAGGGGCTTTCTAAATTTTCTGATCAAAAAGAGTGGAGATGAACAGAAAAAAATTATCTTCAAATATAATTCAAGAGAAGCACAAAGTAAAAGAGGAAAGAACAAAAAAACAACATGGTATTGAATAAGGTCAAAATGTTTACATTCTTACATGGGAAGATAATACTTGCCATTCTTAACTGTGTCTCTATTGGGGCAGTTAGAAAGTGTATACTTAGAGGATCTGAGTGTAAGTTGACATTCATTTGATAATAGAAAAATATTTAAGGGTTTAAAAAGGATTGTTCTGGGGAAAGAGGAAATGGGGAAGCAGAATGGGATAAATTATATCACATGAAGAGGCATGAAAGACTTACTAAAGTAGAGGGAAAGAAGGGAGAGAATAGAAGACTTCTTTGACCTTTTGCATTTCAGATGTCATTGGATTTGGGTCAAAGAGGGAATAACATAAAAACTCAGTTAGGTAAAGAAATCCATCTCTCCTATAGGGAAATAGGAGGGGAAAGGAGTAAAGAAAGGGGGAGGTGACTGATAGCAGGGAGGGCAGATTGAGGAAGGCAGTGGTCAAATGCAAAGCAATGATGAGGAGGGACAGGTTGAAATGAGAGAAGGAAAAAAGAATTAACAGGGGTAAAAGAAACTGGAGGGAAATACACAGATGGTAAAAATAAGACAAGATGCCAAAATTTATGGAATGCAGCCCAAGAAGTTGTTAGGGGAAATTCAGTATCTAAAAATAATAATGTGAATAAAATTGATAAAAAGCAGACAAATGAATTGGGCATGTAATTAGAAAAGCCAGAAAAAGCAAAATTTAAAAAAAATCATAAAAAACAAAAGAGTGATTAATAAAATTGAAAATAAGAAAACATTGAACTAATAAATAATATTAAAGGCTGTTTTTTAAAACAATAAAATAAATTAACCATTGCTTAATTTGATTTAAAAGAAGAAAGAAAACCAAATTACCAGTTTAAAAAATGAAAAGAATGAATTTCACACCAATGATGAGAGAATAAAAGCAATAATTAAGAGCTATTTTGCCCAAGTCTATGCCCATACGTCTGACAATTTAAGAGAAATGGATGAATACTTAAAAAATATAATTTGCCAAGATTAAGAGAAGAGGAAATAAATTTTTCAAACTACCCCATTTTAGAAAAAAATAAATTGAAAAATTTATCAATGAACTCCCTAAGAAAAAGATCTACTGGGTTAGAAAGATTCATAAGTAAATTCTATAATTCAAATACTACATAATCTATTTGGAAAAATAGAGAAAGAAGTAGTTCTACCAAATTCATTTTATGACACAAATATGGTGCTGATACCTAAACTGGGAAGAAGAAAAACAGAGAAAGAAAATTATAGAACAACTTATTTAGTGAATATTGATACAAAATTTTAAATAAAATATCAACAAAGAGATTAGAACAATCTATCTTGAGGATAACACACTATGATGAGTTGGGATTTATGCCAGGAATGCAGGGTTGATTGAATATTAGGAAAACTATTAGCATAATTGACCATAATAATAACAAATCGAACAGAAATCATGTAATTATCTCAATAGTTTTGCAGAAAATCTTTTGATACAATATAACACCTTCCTATTAAAAACAATAGAGAGCATAGGAATAAAGGGAGTATTCCTTAAAATGATAAGCAATATGTATCCAAAACCATCAGCAAGCATTATTTATAATGGGGGAAATGCTAGTATTGTTCCCAATAAAATCAGGGGTACAGCATGGATGGCCATTATCACCACTATGATTCAATACTGCACTAGGAAGGAGAGCTTTAGAAATAAGAGAAGAAAAACAAATTAAAGTAATTAGATCAAGCAATGAGAAAATAAAGCTATACCCCTTTGCAGATGACATGATGCCATACTCAGAAAATCCTAGAGAATAAACTAAAAAAAAATACTTAAATAAATAACTTTAGCAAATTTGCTGGATATAAAATAAACTCACATAAATCATTAGCATTTCTGTATATTACTACCAACAAGTCTCAGCAAGAATATATAGAAAAAGAATTATATTTAAAATAACTGTGGACAATATAAAATCTTTGGGACCCTACTTGCCAAGACAAACCCAGGAACTATATGAACACAATTGCCAATTTTTTTTTCACAAATAAATTCAGATCTAAAAAACTGGAAAATTGTCAATTATTCATGGGTAGATTGGGCTAATAAAATAAAAATGACTATTCTACCTAAATTAATTTACTTATTCAGTGCCATACTAATCCAACTACTAAAATTTTTTTGGAGGTAGAAAAAATAATAAAGTTCATCTGAAATACAGAAGGTCAAGCATATCAAGAGAATTAATGGAAGAAAGTGTAAAAAGAAGGCAGCCTAACTATCAGATATAAAACTATATTATAAAGCAGTAATTCTCAAAACTATTTGGTGGTACTGGCTAAACAATAGAATGGTGAATCCTTGGAAAAGATAAGGTACACAAGACACAGTAGTAAATGATTATAGTAACCTATTGTTTGATAACCCTAAAGACTTGTAGTGGCAAGCACCCCAGTGTCCCCAGGGTGCCTGCTCACACAGGTTCTTGGATCTGCTTTGTTAAAGGAAAGCAACTCAAAATGGGTTAACAAGCTTACTTTAATCAGTCAGACATATATCGTTTACCTTGTTCAGAAGAAAAGGTCAGCACTCTGAACCTCAAAGTATACAGGCAAAATTATCAAGACATCAACAGATCAAGTAGACCGCTTTCCAAACTGTCCAACCATTACATCCATACCCAGTCAACATCTGGGTTTCCACATTCTGGGTTTTTCAAAGCCGGGGGACTCTCAACAATGGCTTCCCAGAATTCAGATCAAATCACAGAACACTTCTCAAAGTGAGTCCCAAAACAAAGCTACACATCAGGGCTTATATAGCCTTCTCCTGGCTCAGAGAATGTAACAACCTTATTGACTCACTGGCCAATCAAGAAGTATCTACTGAAAAACAAGCCTCCCACCCCAGGCTTCAGGTGCATATTAGCCTAGGGGCAGGGAAGATCTTCAAAATTTACATTCTTATTACAAGACTACAGCTTCTGTGATAATAACTCACTATTTGAGAAAAATTGCTGGGAAAAATTTTAAAAAAATAGAATAACAGAAACTAGGCATAGACCAACATCTCACACTGTATACCAAGAAAAGGTCAAAATTGGTACATGATTTGGACACAGACGGTGACATCACAATCAAATCAGGAAAGCAAGGAATACTTTACCTGTCAAATCTATGAGGAAAGGAAGAATTTATGACCATATAAGTGATAGACAGCATTATGAAATGAAAAAATGAATAAGGTTGATTACCTTCTATTTAAAAAGTTTTTGTACAAACAAAACTAATGCAAGATTAGAAAGAAAGTATAAAGCTGGGAAACAATTTTTATAGTCAGTGTTTCTGAGAAAGGCCACATGTCTAAAATATATTAAAAAACGGAGTCAAATTTATAAGATTACAAGTCATATCCAATTGTTAATTGGTTAAAGGAGATGAACAGGCATTTTTCAGATGAAGAAATTAAATTGATCCATAATCATATGAAAAAAATACTCTAAAATACTATTGATTAGGGAAATGCAAATTAAAATAACTCTGTAGTACCATCTTACACCTATCAGGTTGAATAATATGCCAGAAAAGGAAAATGACAAAGGTTGGAGAAGATGTGGGAAAATTGGAACACTAATGCATTGTTGATGTAGCTATAAATTGATCCAGGCATTCTGGAGAATAATTTGAAACTATACCCAAAGGGCTATAAACCTGTGCATGCCCTTTGATCCAGCAATACCAATAGTAGGTCCGTATCCCAAAGAAATCATAAAAAAGGGAAAAGGACTCACATCTATAAACACAGCAGCTCTTTTTGTTTTGGCAAAGAATTGAAAATTCATGGGATGCCCATGAATTGGAGAATGGCTGAAAAAGCTGTGGTATATGAAAATAATGGAATACTATTGTGCTAGAAGAAATAGTGAGCAGGGTAATTTCAGAAAAACCTGCAAAGACATATATGAACTGGTGCTGAGTGAGGGTAGCAGAACCAGGAGGACATTGTGCACAATAATGACAACATTATGTAATGATCAACTATGAATGACTTTTCTCTTCTCAGTCATATAATGATTCAAGACAATTCCAAACACTCATGATGGAAAATGTTACCCACATTCAGAGAAAGAACCATGGAGTCTGAATTCAGATAGAAGCATGTTATTTTTACTTTTTTGTGGTTTTTCTCTTTTGTTCTATTTCTTCTTTGACAACATGAGCAATGTGGAAATGTTTACATGACTGCACATATATAATATACATCAGTTTGTTTGCCATTTTGGGGAGGGGAATGGAGTGGGGAGAGGGAGAAAAAATTTGTATCTCAACATTATATAAAAATGAAGGTTGAAAACTACCTTTATATATAATTGGAAAAATAAAATACTATTTACCAAAAAAATGTGTAAAATGTGGAAGACAGAGGTTTGGAATAGGTCACACAGCTAATGATTTTTTGAGGCTGAATTTGAACTCAAATCTTCCCAACTTTATGTCAGCTTTGTCTAGCATACCATCTAGCTGCTTCATGTGATTTCTTTGGCTCACTTAAAATGTTGTTGCACACATTGAGTAAATGATGAATATTTAAGAAGTAAATGCATGCAGGTCAAAATCAATGAGTTCAAAAGTCAAGTCTTCTGTTTACATGTTACTAATTGTGCATTTGCTGAGTAGTGCTTGGTTATATGGGATATTTTAGGAGTAGCATAAGAAAGTCCCTCTGCTAATAGAATGGTCATACCTGGAATCTTTGTCTTTTGAACTTTATTTCTATGTAGTAATGTATAGTCTTATCTTCTTGAATTTCTTCCCTACTGCATCTACCATCCAGAACTAAACTCTTCTTCCTGAAAACTTTCATGAAATTTTGTGCATCTTTTTAAAACTCTTCATGCTTGACTTTTGTTTTGTGGTTATATTTATTCTTCTTATTATTTTATTAACTTATTATTATTATTATTATATCTATATCATTCTTATTTCCTCAGGTTAATTGTAAAGAACTTTGAAAGACTGGGACTATATTACTTGTGCTTGTA
Source organism: Petaurus breviceps papuanus (assembly GCF_028583685.1). NCBI lineage: Eukaryota > Metazoa > Chordata > Mammalia > Diprotodontia > Petauridae > Petaurus > Petaurus breviceps. The sequence continues at coordinate 38,952,090 of NW_027185764.1, read as the reverse complement.
ATTCTCCTAACATGTAGCATTTTTTTATGTAGCATTTAATTTTTGTTTGTTTTGTTTATTTGTTGAATTTTAGTTTCTAAAATTTAATGATTATGGAAGCTGAGTGGTGCACTGGATGACACACTTGGCTTAGAATCAGAAAGATTCATCTTCATGAAAGCAAATCTGGCCTCAGATACTTGCTTGCTGTGTGACTGTGGACAAGTCACTTAACCTATTTGCTTCAGTTTCCTCCTCTGTAAAATGAGCTGGAGAAGAAAACAGCAAACTTCTCTAGCATCTTGCCATGGAAACTCCAAAATGGGGTCACAAAATGTTGGACACAATTGAACAAAAATTTAATCACCGAATTTTTTTCCTACCTTTACAATGCATATCTTTCTAAATAGCAATTTTAAAAACGTTATTCTGTGAGTATATGAAAAATTTTAAAATCAATAGCTTATTTATTATACAAAGGACATTTAAATATATACTGCGCACTTAGATGCTCAAATTAGCCTTTACTCTTCTGTATATAGGCACTTTTGATCATCAATGAGTTCAGTTTCACTGACTGACTAATTTAATAGTAATGGGAGACAAAAATGGTTAAACCTACAGGTGAATTCAATCCAATTTCCCAAAAACCTTACTCTGGGATGATTTATGTTGAAAATATTGTATACAATTGTATATGGGTATTCCAGTTAACTAAGGTGAATCATAGTTGAAATGAGAGAGACTTAAGGTTAAATTAAAATTAAACTACCAGATGTATGATGAGTCAGTCTCTCAGACACATAAAACAAAGGATTTGCTATTTGAAGAAAACTGCTTATTTCTCCAATATATTCAGAGTAAGCGATGTTTTGTTGCAGTCAGTTTGAAACATTTGCCTTCCTTTTTGCTAAAATCAAATGATTACTATATATTTTGATTTCTTAAATGACTTCTTATGTTACAATAAAGTCCACATTAATGTAAACAATAATGAAAAAGAAGTCTTAAGAATCAGTCACAAAATCTTAAAATTTTTCCCAAAATAAGTTTCTATGAACATTTAACCACAAACATTTATGGGCACCTATATATGCTAGGATTTGTATTAGATGTCATAGGAGATACAGAAATAAACAAAATCTTTCTATCTGCCCTCAAAATGCTTCTAGCTTTACTGCTCCTGAGTATTAATCCCCCCCCCCTAAGAAAAAACAGTTCAAAGTCAACATCAATTTCCTGGAGCTTTTCAAGTGACTGAAACAACAAATCCCCCTTTTGATGTCGGAATGATTAAAGAGAGAAATATTTGAGAATGGTAAATTTACTATTTTTCTCCTGGACCTTTATCACTTCTCTATTTTCTGCATGTCACATTCTTTTCTATGTAGACTGCTAATAATGAGTTGTTGAAAAGGAAGAGAGAAGAGAAAAATCAACCAATGATAGCTTTTATGTCATTACTAATAATAGGTACCTTAAAATTTTGAGAATGTGTAGCGAAGATAATTCATTTAATTCAGTTAAAAGATTTAAGTGCTTACTATGTGCAACACATTGTTCAAGGTTTTGAGAATACAGAGAAAATAAATTAAAGTCCAAGCCCATAAGGACTTAAAATTCTTCTAATGGTAGGAAGAAATATATGACCATAAACAGCTACATGACCCAGAGAAAATAGCACTGAAATTGGAGTCAGAAGGAAGAGTTCAAATCTGATGCTAAGTATTTCCTAGCTGTGTGATACTGGCCAAATCACTCGATCTTTTTAAGCCTCAGTTTCCTAGTTTTTAAAATGGTAGTAATAATAGCACCTACACCCCCACTGTTATGGTAAGGATCAAATGTAATAATATTTGCAAAGTTCAATAAAATTGCTAGCTCTTAGTACTACTGTTAAGTATACAAGAAAGCAAATATAAATGAAAAGTATATGCAAAGTAATTTTAAGGGGGAAAAGGGTGCTAATAACTGGACCAGGGCAAGGAGGAAGATGGGGACAGCTTCATTGAGAAGATGGTACCTGAAGTCCACAAGTACATTTAGTGTTAAGGAAAATACAAAGGATCAAATGTAAGAAGGCCTTGCTTCTGCCCAAACTGCTCATACCCTTCGGTCCAGCAATACCACTACTAGCTCTGTATCCCAAAGATATCATAAAAAAGGAGGAAAGGACTCATATCCAGAAAAAAATGTTTATAATAATTATTTTTGTGGCGACAAAGAATTGGAAATTGAGGGAATGTACATCAATTATGGAATGACTGAAAAAGTTGTGATATATGGATGTAATGAAATACTATTTTGCTATAAGAAATGATAAGCGTGCGGATTTCAGAAAAACCTGGACTTACATGAACTGGTGATGAGTGAAGTGAGCAGAAGCAGGAAAATACTGTAAATGTAATAGTAACATTGTGTGATAATCCACAATAATAGACTTAGCTCTTCTCAGCAATATGATCTAAGAGTTCCAAGAGACTCAGTGAAAAATGCCATCCACATCCAGAGAAAGAACTATGGAGTCTGAATGCAGAAAAAGGTATACTGCTGAGGTCAGAGTTGGGAGAGCTGGTTGAGATATTGAAAAAAAAATCACTCAGACCTTCTCTTTAGCCATTGGGAGCTTTATTGATGCAAAAACACACGGCTTGAAATTCAGCAAGGGGCTAAACAAAGGCACTGATAAAGGAAAAGGACCAGACTTACATACATAGAAAGCTACATAGCCTGCTTGATGATGATGTAATTTTTAGGGTTTCTAATGGGGGTTGGAGATTTAGCGACAGGATGAAGAAGATGGATGACGTAAGATATGGGAAATAGGGGAATTTTTTATGACCCAGGATGGGGGGAGACAAAGAATTCCATGGTCCTAGATAAGGGGGAAGTTTTATAGAATTTTAAAATAAGGGAAGAGACTTTAGGGTGCCTTCAGGTTAGAGAATAAACTAGGGGCTTCACAAAGTACTGGAAAAGCAACCCTTAATATTATCCCTTAGGGAACCTTTGTATACATGTCAATACTATTTTCACTTTTTTTGTGACTTTTCCCTTTTGTTTCTTCTTTCACAACATGACTAATGTAGAAATATGTTTACCATGATTGCACATGTATAAAGCTGTATCAGATTGCTTGCTATCTTGGGGAGAAGGGGTGGAATGGAGAGAGGGAGAAAAAATTTGGAACTCAAAATCTTATAAAACATGAATGTTGAAAACTCTCTGTACAAGTAATTGGGAAAAATTAAGTACTATTTACAACAAAAATTATTTGATTGGGACTTACCTAGGGTATGTAGAGGGTCCAATCTCCCTAAATAAAAATTAGATCATTAGGAAATTAGTTATCACATATATAGGTGATAAAATGTGCTATTTTAATTAACATATTCCTTGAAGTTATGAAAATTCAGAAAAATATAAAAGCTTATTATTTGTAGTATAATTTCACTTCCATTTAGAGTTCAATACCATTGGGTCCAGTAACCTCCAACTTAAAAATTATTCTTACCCTTATCTTTCCTGGTCCTTTTGATTAAGTGTGCCAATAAAAAGCTTCTCACTTTTCATCTCCATAAGAATAATCAATGTATGAAGTTGTCTTTGTCAGTGAGAGAGAGAGAGAGAGAGAGAGACAGAGAGACAGAGACAGAGAGAGACAGGCCGACAGAGAAGAGAGAATAAGAGTGTTGGACAACAAATGAAAGCACTTACTGCCATGTCCATGAAGAATAGCAAGATCACTGTTACTGGACTGCAGAGGATGGGTAGCAAGGTAAAGTTAAACAAGAAAGGAAAGGTAGGAAGGGAGCAGGTTATAAAGGACTTTGAAAGCAAAAAGAAGACGTGAATTTCTTCCTGGAAGTGGTAGAGAGCTACTAGAGCTTATCGAACAGGGAAATGATATAGTCAGAGTCCAGGACAGAACTTTGGGTAACCCCCACTGTTATCGGAGTTTATATTTTTGGGTGGAGTAGGGGAGTGTTGAGTATTGGATAAATCCTTACTTTGCCCACTTCTTTTAGTCAATTACTCTCTCAGGTTTTTGCATCTTATTTATTTATTTATCTTGAAATTTTTAAGAAAAAAAAGCCCAAATATCAACTTTTCCTTTCAATTGCAACTAACTTTTAAATGTCTCAATAGTACACATGTAAATGATTATTCTCTTTATTTTTTCTCAACTACCATTCATAAACTTTCTTATTTAAGGCAGAAATTTATCCTAAAATAAAAAAAAAAGTTATTCTAAGATAAGAAAGTTCTATTTTGGGGCAACCTGGTATACAGAAGATGGGTGAGAGAGGCAGGGACAGATATGTTTGTCCCACAGTGCCAAGGTGAATGTAGAGCTTCTCTTTGATCAGGTTTTTGACTCAGGTGAGGAGCCTGTTTTTCTTTCATCCAGAGCCCACTCTGTTGAGACTTAGCTTAATAGGAGTACCATCTTTTTTAGTCACTGGCATTAAGAAAGAAGAAGCCTTTTGACTAAAACTTATGGTACAATAGTGCAGCATCAATAATAGCAAATGAAAAGATGTAAGAGAGCAAAATAACCTAAGGCAATATAAACTATACTGAAGCATGATGCTATACCTTCTTCCATCAACACCCCCCCCAAAACAAAAACAAAAACAAACAAAACTCCTTTGGGGCAAGTACTGATTTCTCCTTTGTATTTATATGTGAATTGACACCTAGTAAGTGTTTAATAAATATTTATTGAATGAATGAACAATGAGTGAGTAAATAAATGAGTATATGAATCTCTCTTCCCTTAGGATAGTTGATTAATTTTCAGGCTCCAGCATTTTAATTTCACGTGTAAGACTCTTTCCAAACTCAAGAATAACTTGTAATTACCCCTTCAGGAAATGGATTTTTCTTCTTTGCATTTTTAATTACAATGTTTTAAACTTCTATCCTTCAGTGACCTTCAGATGACCAGGTATCATCTGCATGATAGATTCAATTACCAGGATATTAAAAGCTTGAATTGATTCTTGACATCCCTTCTAATCTTCCTTTCTGACAGCAGAGTGTTTTGTATTAACATGAGGAAAATCCTTGCCTAATAATAGAACTTGTAGCAATTTCAAATGATAGATATTTTAAAATCAGTTGAACAAAAGTTAATGCTATGCTGCTTGTCAGCTTTCAACTGAAAATTGAGGTAAATTAAAATATGCATTTAATGGTCAAGAAGAAGGTGGAGTTTTCTCTTTTTTTTAAATCTAGAAGAACTTAATAGCACTTGATACAGCTGCATTGAAATAGTACAGCAGTTATCTTTCCATTTACTGTTAGCAAAAATAAAACCATTTCATTTTGAAAGAAATAAAAAAGATATCTATGTATTTGCTATAGTAAATATGCTTTCATGCCATAAGGAGTTTGAATTTTCTCTAAATGCATTTATTTAAACTTAGCAACCAAATTTTAGGCTAATACAATAGGTTTTCTTAGAAGAATTTAAATTTATTTTATAAATATTATTTCTGTCTATGAATGGCCAAATTAATATTGTTTTATCTTTTAAGGGTGTGTAATTGTAACAAAACCTAATATACAATATTATTTTAATTATATTATACTATATCATATACTAATATTTATATTTAATTATAATATTTATACTATATAATTATAGTAATACTATATCTATAATTATACATAATAACATCTATATGTAATTATACTATAGTTATACTATAAATTATATTATTTAATATTAATATTATATATTAACTATAAGAAAAAATTGATTTCTACATAGTACCAAAAACTCTACATTTAAGGGAGAAAACTGTGAAATCTCTGAGGCTAGAGGATGAGTTAAAAGTAAGAGCTTTTTTTTTAAATGAACATTATATAGGAGGAAGAAAAAGAAGTACAAAAAGTTACACAGAGCAATTTTGCTATTACTTTGTTCAGTCTACTATATACAGAATATCCCCAAAGTTATCAAATCTTTAAGCTATTAACACTGAAAGCTTCACAAAAACTTTTGGGCTATCTTAAAAAAAAACAACACCACCTTTATGTTAATTCACTTTCTTATATAATACTTAATTTTTGCATATTAAAACATGTTTATTATTAAATTTATAATTAAAAGAAAGAAAATAAAATATTACAGGATGGACCTAGACAGTCCAAAAAATTATCAAACTCTAAGTGAAATAGCAAATTGGAGCTGAGGTTTGGAATAGGAGATAATATATCCAGATTAATTTGCAATATAAATTTAATTTGACGGAAAATTCTCACCTCATTACTTTGCTTATATGGAAAAATCAAGAAGAGATGTAATAGGAGAAAGAGATTAGAGATTTTCTATGATGAAATCAAGAAGAGGTAAAATTATGAGGTAATGGCAACAACACTTTAGCAAGTATTGATAAAGTAAAGAAAATGTTAGGGGATCTAACTGGGAGGAAAGTAATATGAAAAAAAAGTCAGAGAAATATTTAGTCAGTAGAAAAAGATTCTTGTTAGGGAAAAATTGGGAACCATTATTTGAGGTATTCCTTTTTTAATATCTGTGAATCAGGTCAACCTAACCTGACATGCTTTGTTTTACAAAATAAAATAGCTTCAATATAAAGAAAAGTTTCATTTTTCTTTGTCTGTATAAGTGACAAACTTGAATTTTCTCCATTTCTACATTACTCAGTCACATATATGATGTGAAAGAAAGCCTCTGACATGCCACAAGTTATTCAATAGGGCTGAATCTAGTCAGATTAGGTTAAATACTTTAATAATTCATTTTCTTATGACCTTACTTGAAATATGACAGTTATGTGAATCAGCTAATTAATTCAGTTTTCTAATTATAAGATAATTCAGATATTTCAACAATAAATTCTGTTACATTTAAAACAATAATAAATTTATAATAATTTCATCTCCTGGGTAGAAATAATTAGTCAAACATTCCGGGGTTGGAGAGAATCTGACTGGAATGCATATGCAGAATGCTTTCTGGTAGGGCCAGTTTGTTCATTTACTTGTCCTCTGGGACAATGGAGATTGTCACATGATTTATTTGTCCAGGAGTGATTTGTATTGATTGAGGAAGTGACTGAAATGAATTAGCCTTGTGATGGCCAGTCTCTCCTGCTCCTTGTACATATGGTTGATTGCTTGCTGATATCTTAAGACTTCTATAGGAAATTGGAACTAAAGAATACTTCTCATTTGTTTAGAGTATCATGGGCCTCTTAAATTACTGCTAGAGATAAATTTGGGACCCTCTGTGACAGAATAGATTTAAATAAGTGATACAGTTGACTTCAATATCATGCTCTTTATTTCACCATAATTTCTTCTTTCTATATCTGAGCACATGTAATATAAAACTTAAGGATATTTTATAGATAAATACAAAGATGTACATGGATTTGCAGGGCTGAGGCCTATAGTAACAGGATCACATTGTAAAAGTTTGAGTATCTTAAAGAAAAGTATATCAAAATGACTTTTATAGGGCACTGATACTTTAAGCAAACCTTTTTATGAAAATACATGCTCATAAAATGAGGTTTTTTATCATAAAGTGATTTCTTTATCACAAAATTATTTTAAAAATACTCACTTGTGTAATGAAAAAATTATTTAATGTGCAAATGTTATTTGATTTATTCAAAAAACCTCATGGTTTAAATAGTAACAAATACTGTAATTTGTAAATTTTTGTAAAGTATAAGTATATATGTTAATATATTTAAAATATATGAAATGATAGCATGTATATAATTAGCATTTTGTTGTTCAGTTGTTTTCCTTTTTTTTTCTGTCATGTCTGACTCTTCATGATTCCATTTAGGGTTTTCCTGGCAAAGATATTGGAACAGTTTTCCATTTTTTTCTTCACCTCATTTTGTAGATGAGAAAACTAAAGCAAATAGGATTAAGTGACTATCCCAGGGTCATGCAGCGAGTAGGTGTCAAAGGCTGGATTTTAACTTAGGTCATCCTGACTCCAAGTAATTCCAAGTAATTCATTTCCTCTATAAATTCGAGGACATCAACAAGACATTGACCACATGTACAAGAAGCTGGAGAACATGGTCATCACATGGTTAATTCATTTCAACCACTTTCACAATCAATACTACTATTACCAGCCACAAACACACACACACGTGTGTATACGCAAATACATTTTTGTATATATGCATAACCATACACATATGTTACACATGCACACTTTTGATGTATATGTACAGATATATGTATAATGGTATATGCATATGTATATATGTATGCACATAGCTCTCTATGCATGTGCATATATACACACTGTATATAGTGTTTGTATGTGCATATGTGTATGTATGTATGTATATATGTGTGTGTGTGTGTGTGTTTACCTCTAGAGAGTATCAGTTAAAGTTAGTATATTAAATATTTATATACTTTCAATGTTCAGTGAGTGATCTGGGGACACATGCTCACATTAAATATTCCTTTATCTGTAATAGGCCTTTTCACCATGCATTTAGGTAACAGTGACTCAAGATATTTGGGAGAAGTTACTTTTCATGCTCCTACTCCATTTTTGATAAAACGAATGAATAAAATGGTAGTGGAATTATAAAGTTACCAGGTGGAGAGGCTGAATAAAAAGTCAGGAAGAGTGGATCTTAAAGTGTAGCTAATGCTGATCATAGTGTTAGCTCTGATACTGAGATTAAAAATGGGAAACCTGGTAATACTTTATTTTCCCATCCTGTTTCCCTTCACTTATCACCCAAGAGAAAAAGTTGAGTATGTTCACACCTTTTTGTTTTGTTTTATTTTCCTCTCAAATGAGAAAGCATAGTCTTTATTTTTAAATGCAAGTTTTTGTTTCAAAGCTTTTAATTGTGATTAAAAGTGAAAGTTGACCAAAAAATTGGAACTATTTATTTATTGATCTGTTCATGTGTATAAAGGAAGGGGAGGAAGTAAACAAATTCACTTTCCAGAGACTATAGCTTATCTGACTAGCAAAAGCTGATTTTGGGGCTTCAAGCTAATTTAGAACAAGTGGATAAAGTGGAGATACTGTACAACCTGGCAAAGAATTTTGGATTTATATACCTCTAGAAATAATATTGTGAGCTACTATGAATGCTGGAGGAATCAAAGGTAGGTCTAACATTCAGAACTTGGCTCAAAGTACTGGGATATGTGGTGTGATCCCTCTCCCTTGGGGAACCTGCTGCTCAGGTTGACCAGACTCAGTCCTGGAAAAGAATTGTCCCTAATGAAATTTTTGAGGGAAACTGCCTAATTTTCCCTTTCTCACTCTCTTCAGTTCTTAAAATTGCATGCTAGCACCTTGGAGAAAAATCATTGAAAGCTTATGTTTTGGCTCATGTCTAGGTCTATGTAAAGAAATGTAAAAAAATGTAATTTTCATAAAAAGATGACAGCTGTTGGACAAGTTTTTATTGCTTACATATGTAAGAAATACTAAAAGAAACAAAAGACATAGAAAACATTGATGAACTGACCCTAAATTAGGATTCAGTTATAAGTATTGTGACTATCTTCTGTATGGCTTACACTTACACCTCACCTAAACATGAAATAGTTTGCAGGGCTTACACATTTTAAATTTCCCCTCAGCTCTGAACTGTCTTCCTCTAAGTCCATAACTTTAGGTAAGTTTGGGGGCTTAGGCTTCTCTCCTTGTCAGAAGCTGCTTTCTCTCAAATGCAGATGTTTCCTTTACATCAATCAGCTCTACTTGTCTTATATCTATTACATTACCTGGGGTGTGGTAGGTGCTTAATAGATATTGATTAGTTGCTTTATGGTACAGTCAAACAGTACTGTGATTATTCTTCACACATGGTACCCCATCTCCAATTCCATGACTTTGAACTAACTTTCCCCCATTTCTGGAAAGTACTCCCACTTTATTATCTTCACCCCTTAGAATATCTTGTTGCCTTCAAAATTCTGCTCAATTGCCACTTTCTATGCAAAATTTTCTTTCATTCTCCAGTTTCTATTCCTTCTTCATAAATTTACCTCCTATTTATTTTGTATGTGTTTTATTTGCTTATTTATGCATATGTTGTTCCCCCAATAAAATATAAGAATATAGATTAAGAAAATGTATTACAAATCACAGCAAGAGTTGCCCTGAGGACTATTGCTGTGAATAATTTCAAGGGTCTAATCACATAGTATATTGAACTCTCTATTCATTCAGCAATAAACTAAAGCATAACATTCACAACAACATAACATAACAACTTATTACAAAGATAGCCACATAGTGTTAAACAACACATATCAACACATATCATTCATAGGAATATATATCTTATAGCATTCCTCAGAATCCCCACATAACATATATTATTTCATTCAGTAGAATTCCCCAAAGTACTTGTTTACACAATTAGGGGGGCTCAGCCTAAGAAATTCCCTAGCACAACACATTACACAGTATATATCATTATATACCCCAAATTAGGGGGTTTCAGGCTAGGGTGTAACCTAGCACAACACATCCTTAAGAGATAGCAGAAAATACAAACACCATTCACCCCAGGTCACAGTAAGTCATAATCTTATCAATAAATACACAGTGTCCAAGTAAAGTCCTCTCTCATCTTGACTCTAGGCTGACTTCCAAACCCCACTGCTCTTCTCCTGTGGCATGACCACTCCCAACTCTTACCTGGATTTACACATAGGCAGTTCTCCATTCCTGCTCCATATCTCAGCTCATGGAGACTCTCCACTCCAAGCTCCTTCCCCACAGCAGTCTCCAGGGGTTCCTGCCCACAGCTTCCGTTTCTAGGAAAACAAAATTTAACAGGACTACAACAACATTTATACAGATTACAAGCACCATCGTTTCAATTCACTAGATCAATAGGGAGAGTGTCTGTCTGAGAAATTAACATGGACCAACAGACAGGGTTCCTGTCTGAGAAATTAACACAGACCAACAGAGTGCTGACATCACAAACATTCTTTCTGTTACATCTCCCCATGAGCAAATTTGCCCAGCCCATTCACACTTGCTTCTCTGTCTCAGCTCTGCTCCTTTCTCTGCACTGTAATACACACACACACACACACACACACAAACACACACACACACACACATATATATATGTATATATATATATGTATACAATTTCAAATCAAAGACTCTTGATTCAATCAAAAGACTCAATCAATGGCATTTGATTGAATAAAACTCAATCCAGAAAAACTGCAAAAACCCTACATTTTGCCATTACAGAAACAGGCAAGGAATATTTGATTTATGTTTTTATATACCCCTTAATCTATTTTCTGGCACATAGAAGGTACTTAATAAATGTTTGTTGATTGATTAATATCTATTTCTCTTTTTCTCTTGCTAACAACTGTTCCCTTAAATTGCATTTCATAGGCTACAAATCCCATGACATTTAAGCTCTTCTGGTTAAGTCTAAATCACATGTCTGTCACTGAAACTTATGCTTTATACAATACATGACAAAAAGAGAAATTCTATGGCTTAAAAGACAAGGTCTTTATTTTACATAGAAATCATAACAGGGATCAACAAAGCATAGCTGTGTCTGCTTCCCAAAGTAATTTGACCTTTTTAAATCACCAGTCGAATTCAAACAAAATAAGTGTTTGAAAACAGCTGATTGGATTCAATTAAATAATCAACTAATCACAAGTTATGAATCACTTATCTCACAAAAAAAACTTGATGTTTGATTGAATTTAGTCTCTCTCAAAAATGGTTTGTATTCATGGGTAAAAGTCACACTGAACTAGTTTTCAAGATTCATACTTTTCCTGAACTAAGATAATATAAAGGAACCAATTATAGATTCTTAAAGGTAACCAAGGCTTAAAGAATCATCTTGTCCAATCTTCTCATTGAACAGAAGATGAAGTGGAGGCTGGCAAAGTTGAGAACTGATTGAGGTCAGATCCATAGTTAGGGTGGGAGTTCAGATAGCCTGGCTTGCAGTATAAGAGTCTACGCACATTGCTACATCACTTCCTTTTATATCTCATCTCTACTTGAAGCTAATAAAATACAAGAAATCATTAAAAGCTGGTCAGGTTTCTTAGTACATCTTCCAGGAAATTTAATGCCAATTGTATATTCTTCAATGGAAGGAACTTTCTAGAAACTATTTCATAGAATTCAATTTGAATCCTTTGTGTCAATTATCTCGTAATTAAAATAATGGGAATAATATTTTATGGAATTATTTAGATAGTGATGAGAAGTAGACCTGGCTTAAGTTTTCCTTTCTTTGAAATAAAATCACATGAAATAATGACTTTTATGGCAAGAGATCTTCATCTTCTTATGCTAAATCAATTTACAGAGAGAGAAACAGAGAGACAGAGAGAGACAGAGAGAGACAGAGAGAGACAGAGAGGGAGAGAGAGAGATAGAGAGAGAGACAGAGAGAGAGAGACAGAGAGAGAGACAGAGACAGAGAGAGAGAGAGAGAGAGAGAGAGAGAGAGAGAGAGAGAGAGAGAGAGAGAGAGAAAGAGAGAGAGAGAGAGAGAGAGAGAGAGAGGGAGGGAGAGAGAGAGAGCTACAAATAGAACAACTTTCAAATAGGTTTTATTCCAGAATTGAGTGAAAGTAGATTTGGTGATGATAATGGTGAATATCAAAGTACTCTGTAAAACTTAAAGATCATTAGATTTATGAATCATTTTCCCATTGAACAATGACAAGTCAATCTTAGGATTAGCCATAAAACCAATCGAATATATAATGCATATGCAACAATGTGAGTTCTCCAATAAGATCCCTTTCAGTGTGTTTTATGGTAGTGGGAAAGGAGCCTTGGCCTCTTGAATTACAAATATAAAAGTGTATAATGCATGTTATTTTAATTTCATCAAAACAAACTAGATTGCAGAAAAAAATTTCAAAAATTTAGCCTGCTGCACAGAAAAGAAGACCTAATAAAGTAATACAAATTCAAACTTATTACTAAAATTCCCAGATCATATAGTTGCAGGAAAAGTAATATCAGAATTCTAAATACAAGCAACCAGTGTAGAATTTTTGGACTATTGTGGGCCATTTTGAACATACCATAATTATGGTAGGTGAAGTATGTTAGGTGTATGTAACATAAGTTTGAATGATTGAGCTAGGTGAACTCAGGAGAAGTCAATGAAGTTCAATCTCTCTCAATCTGTATTCTTTATATCTTGGCTTTTGGACTTGCCAAAAATAGATATTTATGGATGTGCATATTTGCATATATAAATATACAATGCATACATATATTTGTTCATAATATTTCTTTACATATGTTTATGAGCATATGTATACATATATATGTATACAAAGTTAAACACATATATCTATATCTATCTTCTCCAACTTTAGAATAGTGATGACTCAGACTAATCCTCTCTGCTTTTATTTACCTTGCATACCACTTTGGGCTAAGTAAGGACTGCTAGACTGAAACTACCCAAGGTGGAGAGTTCACCTTTCAGTTACTTTCCCTCTTTGGCATCCTCATGCCAGCCTCCAGAACATCCCCTAGAAGAGGACTCTCTGTCTCTCTCTTATCTATAGATATTGATATATGTATGTATATATTTGTAATACACATATTCATTTATTCATTTTACTCCCAAATTTCATTTCTCCCTAATAAGCACACAATGAAAGTTAGCATAGTAAATTCTTTTTTCTAAACTTAAATAATATTTATTATATTTACTATTCACACAACGTTTTCAAAAAATTTCACACTCCACATCTAGAGAATACAGGAAAGAAAAAACGGAAAGTCAATTTTCAAAATAATTAGCAATTCTTAACAAATGCAAACAGTAAAGATCTATAGTTTCAAAATAACCCAATGCAAGTGTCTATGATTTACTCTCAGATTATCTGACTTAGCAGATATCTTGGTAATTGACTAAGGTACAAAGAGGTTAAATGATTCATCCTGGGTCAAATAAGTTATGTGTCCAATATAGTATCTGAAACTAGATCCTTCCAGACTGTACCCTGCTATCCACTATACCCCACTGCCTCTATAATATAGTAATAATATAATATATATCATATAATTAATATAATATAATGCAAATGAAAACTAATAAAAATAATGCAAAAATGGAAAACAATAGTAACCAAAATATTTTCCCCCCAAAGGAGCAGAATAATTTTTTCCCCAAAACCCAAATTGCATAAGATAGCACTAAAATAGATTTAAAAAGTCATTTTCTCAGAAAAAAATGTAAACAAATAAAATTTTAAATAAATTTCACAAGCCATGTGTGAACATTCTTTAAGAGTTTCATACATAAGGTCACATTTAGAGAAAATAGGTTAGCACAGTCATTTGAATTGGCTGCCTTCATACTGGACAAAGCTTATTTTTTTTCTTTTTCAGTGTCTTAGAATGTGTAAAACATGCCATAAAATGTCCTATCCTTCCCTGGACAATACAACCGTTTTTAGGTCCTCTTTGACAGATGACACAGAGGTCTACTGTACTAGGGGGAAGAACAGATTCTATGCTTGTTTCTTTCTCTTGCACTTCTCTCTCAAATTCTCCAATACCTTCCAGACTATAACAGATAATACTTTAGGATATGGATGTGGATGTGGATGAGGATCTGGGAATAATCCTCACTTTCTTGGGAATCTGATATCTGTACTATTTTTTTTTTTGCATCATTTTTCTCAAAACATGAATCTTGAGAGTCATCCATTTTATTTTTCTTACTATCTGGAACATCAAAGCCCTCTTCCTGATGGGGTGCTTGGGGTTTCTATGTTTGTAACATCAGTTTGTAAAATCAATTTGTAAAACAAGCTTGTAAAAATCACATTCCCCTCCCCCCTCAGCCTCAGAGCATTAACTCTGCCCCTTCCCCCTGCCAGCACTCTGCCTAGCAACAATTCGTGAACTGTTTATCTCCCCCTAGTATAATGGCCAGCTGAACCTATGAATCCTTCAATGTACTAACTGTAAGTTAACTCCTCAGCCAATTATACATATCCTGAATCCCCATTAGCCTTGGTTCCCGACATCCATCTTGTCAAGCATGACACCGATGGGTGGCAGACTAGGCACTTCTCCGTCAGCCCTGACCGCTAGCTGACTTAGTGACATTTCAAGCCTAAAATCACACCTCCAGGTAGCCCTGCCTTGGGCTATTTCTCAGTGAATTATGGGTAATATGCCTGCACAGTTGATATTAAAAGTGCATGTTCCTTTAAGCACTGACCACTCCTTAACAAATCCCACCTTTACTCACCTAGTTAGCATAATTGGCATCTGATTTACTGTTGTGACTCCTTAAAACTATACCTAAGACTTCTTTAAGTTTGCAGTTGTCCTAAGAACTCTTGCCTGCTGTAAAATGTAAAAATAAACTTTTACAATCCTGACTCAAAAGATTGCTTGGGTCCTAGTGAATTCATTCCAGACTGTTCACTCCAACTAAGGATATTTCAGGGTCTTCATCAAATGAGTCAGTGTCACTGACCTCTGCCTGATATAAAGTTACCTGGTATATCTCACCATCTTCTTGTTCGAGTTCTTGTCCTTCTTCATTGTGACTATAATCTTCTGAATTGATAGACTCAACTTCAAGCTCAACAATGACTTGGTCTGAAACTGAATCATCTGAATTTTCACTTAATACACCAATATCAATATCCAGACTTGAAGGGATTTCTGTTGATTCACTGCTTCTGTTCGTTTACAGCAGATCTCACTTATGACACATAGGGCACAGCTTTCATCAAATGTAAGGGAAATACTATCTGACTTACGCCATTTTCTGTGTCTTTCACCAGGCAACTGATCCAAATTTTCTTCTATTTCACTATGTGCTCTCCTTCTAGAAGAGGTAGTTAGTCTACAATAAAGATTCGGTGACGGTTTTTCTTCCTGCAATTCTTGCATAGATCCCTTTTGACCAATTCCAATTTCAAGCTGACACCTGGCTTCAGATGTATTTGAACTAGAAAATCCTTGTTGATTGACTGCTACCAAGTTTCTAGATATCATTTCATATATTCTATGCTCTTTCACAGAAAAGCTCGGTGCCCCAAACAGATCTCCAAGAAGGCCATCTTAACAATAGACAATGTGCTGTTGCTTTTTATTATATATTTGTTTTGACATAATATGCTGGCCAAGATAGAATAAAACCTCCTTTATGGTGAATGTGTTTTTTTTTCTGTGCACTAGCAAACTTCAACAGCTTGAAAAGCAATGGTTTTCATCTAACCAGAACCTCCTGTCCCAAAGTTGGAATTTGTGAGGTGCTTAAGGCACCATCTGTACCAGAAGACTTTTTGGTATCGCACATTTGCCTGGATAAAGATGGGAAGAGATTTCTTCAGTCGGCCAGAGGGGAACAGGTCCTTTGCGCCTGGTTCAGAGACCCTCCTCAAAGCTATCTGCTTCTTCCTTTTCTTCCCCTCCAGTGGCTGCAGACCTGCCCTTTCACCAGCTTCCCTCATGTCCTTAGCGGGACGCCTCCAAGCCCCAGAAAAGATGGGCTGCGGATGGGACCCCCCCCCCCTTAACCCCCTCGAATGGTCAGTGCCTGCGGACCCGGCCTCACCCCAGGCTCCAGAACTGAGAGGAGCTTCTGGCGGTGCTGGCGATGGGCCTGAGCCCCCGGCAGAACGGGACGCTACAGCCCTCGGAAGGATGATTTGTGGCCCCATGCCCCTCTTCTCGGACCCTTGGAGGGCTTTGGGGTTCGGGAGAATGCCCTCGGCAGCGTGGGCGCACCTAGGGAAGCCCTGAGCCGGCTCGCACCAGAACCCGCAAGGATCTTCATCAGTAAATTCTTTTAAAGGTCAGTGTGCTATCTGATAACAAAATTGGTTCAAGGAAAAAGAACGGTAATTTCTGGCCAGTTTGGCCTATTAGAAATACTTTAGTTAGCACTGAAGGTTTTTATATAACCATCCCCTATTTGGACACAAGAGAGTTGCAGTAGACACACAGCTTCCTCCAAAACTTGAATTAGAGGGATTGGAACAAGGGAGGCATAGCAAAGGGAGTGTCTTTGAGGGGGCACTGTACCAAATCAGGTTCCACTCTCACCAAGGCAGGTTTATTCTGAAGTGATATGCCTCCCACTTCCAAAGAAGGCATGACTTCTCCTGATTGTCTATTTTTAGGAACATTCAGAAAGGTGGCTGAGACAACCTGCTGTTGAATTTGGCTTCTACCGTTAAAAAAAAATAGAGTTCTTATGTGAAAAGTTCTGATTTTTTTGTAGGTGAAATATTAAATGCATTAGAATTAAAATATAACCATGGCTAATTCATAACCAGTGGATGGGTAAGTATGGAAATAGTTTTTATAAAAACAAACAACTTGAACTCTTTCCAGCTTCTTTTTTCTTATTTATGAACTTTAGTAGAAAAAGTTATTTGATGTCCCTTACAAAAGGGGCCCTTTCCTCCTAACCCATTCTTAGGTTGTCACCAGATACTTTCAAATGTTCAATGAATATTTGTTGATAGGTTAGCATTTTAATGATCCAGTGTGTACCACATCCTTATTCTACTTCAACATCCCTTTGCTTTTTTGTATTTCAGTTCAACTGAACAAGGATTTATTAAGTTTCTACTGTGTATAAAGCATATGTGATAGCTGTGGTCTGCAAACACAAACACAAAATGATCTCTTGTCCTCAAGGAACTTGCATTCTAAAAGGGGATATACATCAATCAATCATCATTAACACATCCCATGTACAAGGCACTGTGCTAAGCGCTAGAAAGACAAAACAATGTAAAAGACAGTCCATACCCTCAAGGAGCTCACAATCTAATGGGAGAGACAAAAGGGATAAGAATATTTAGATAGATATAGATAGATATAGATATATAAATCAAGTTATATACAGAACAAACAGGAAATAATTAAAAGCTAGAAAGCACTAGAATTAAGAAGTGTTGGGGAAGGTTTCCTGTAGAAGGTAGGATTTTAGCTGGAAGGGAAAGGAAGTCAGTAGGAAGAGCAGATGAGGGAGAGTATCTCAGACATGGGAGGCAGAGAATATGCCTAGAGCTGAAGCTGAAAGATGGTATACCTACTTTGTGCAATAGTCATGGGCATGTTTGTAGGCAGTAGGAAATGGCAGACAGAGAGAGACAGAGAGAGAGAGACAGAAAGAGAGATAGAAAGAGAGAGACAGAGACAGAGAGAGAGAAACAGACACACAGAGACAGAGAGAGAGAGACAGAGACACAGAGAAAAACAGAGAGAAACAGAGACAGAGAAACAGAGACAGAGAAAGACAGAGATAAAGACAGAGACACTCAGAGACAGAGACAGTCAGAAACACAGAGACAGAAACACAGAGACAGAGACAGACAAACACACACACATACAGAGAGAGAGAGAGAGAGAGAGAGAGAGAGAGAGAGAGAGAGAGAGAGAATTAGAACCAGTTGAACTCATTCATTATACTACTCCAAATTACTTTAAAATAACACCTCAAATTGAATTCTAAAGTGAAAGGGCAACAAAAAGTTGGGATGAGACATTTTTCCATCCTAAGACAAGTTGGCAAGTTAGGAGAATTCTGTGACAACAGAATGGGGGCTGGCATGCAGCCCACATAGAAGTAGGACTGGGGTGAGCTTTGGAAGCAGCAGCAGCTTCAAGAGCTCTCAGCCCAGAGACAAGAAGGAGGTTGGACAACAGGTCAGAAAGAGATTACAGAGGACTCTTTCCTAGGATGGAGTGCAGGGCCTGGTGTTGTTTGCACTAAAAGTTGGTAGATGCCCAGAATTAGCTAATAAAACAGAGTATGAAAAAGCCTGAAGCTTGGGATAGTGCTTCTCTATCCCTAGCTGTGTAGAACCCAAATTTAAAGGAAAGTTCAGAGCCAATAAATAGTTTAGAAAAATGAACATACTAACAAAAACAAATTTGACCTTAAAAAGCTACCATTGTGGCAGAGAGGGCCAAGATATAAACTCAGAAGAAGACAACAACATGAAAATAGCTACAAACAAAGCCTCAAAGAAAAATATTAATTGTACATAGCCCCAACCAGCAATCCTGGAAGAATTGAAAAAAAGAGAGGAATGACAGAGGAAAAATTGAGAAAAGATAAAAGAGTGATGAAGAAAAATTCTGAAAAGAGAATTAACAACTTAGTAAAAGAAGCACAGAAAATACAGAAGAAAATAACATTTAAAAAACAGAATTGACCTAATGATAAAATAGAAACAAAAATTTGCTAAAGGAAAAGAACTTAAAAAGCAGAAGAGAAGAAATGGAAAAGGAGGTACAAAAATTCAAATGGCAAAAAGAAATACAAAGCCTCACTGATGAAAATAATTCCTTAAAAAATAGAATTGGATAAGTGAAAGCTAATGACTTCATTAGACATCAGGAAACAATAAAACAAAGTCAATAGATGAAAAATAGAAAAAAATGTAAAATATCTAATAAAAACTAACCTGAAAAATAGATCAAGGAGAGATATTTTAAGAATTATTTGACTACTTAAAAACCATGATTAAAAATAAAAAAAAAGCCTGTATCTGATATTTCAAGAAATTATCAAGGAAAACAGTTTTGATATCTTAGATACTAAGGGTAATATAAAAATTGAAAGAACCTACCAATTCCTCCAAAAAAAGATCCCTAGATGAAAACTTCTAGTAATATTAAAGCCAAATCCCAGAGCTATGATGTCAAGGAGAAAATATCACAAGCAGCCAGAAAAAAAAATGCTGGAGCCAAAAGCCACAGTTTGGATTATACAGGATTTAACAGCTTCTACATTAAAGAATTGGAGGACTTGGAATATGATATTCTAGAGTTCAAAGGAATTAAGATTACAACCAAGAATAACCTACTGAGCAAAATAAATATAATCCTTCAAGGGGGAAAATGGATATTTAATGAAATTGAACTTTCTAGCATTCCTGATGAAAAAAAAAACAGACCTGAATAGAAAAATCTGAGATTCATACACAAAACTCAAGTTAACATAAAAAAGGTAAACATGAAGGGAGTAATCATAAGGGACTCCGTGAAGTTAAACTATTTGCATCCTTGTATGGGAAGATGATACATGTAACTCCTGAGAACGTCATCATTATTAAGGCAGTTAGAAGGAGTCTGCATAGACAGAGTGTTTGGGTGTGAATTGGTTATGTTGGGACGTTAGCAAAAAAAAAAAAAAAAGAAAGAATGAGAAAGAAGAATGCATTGGGGGAGGCAGGAAGTGAGAAGAAGAATGGGGAAACTATCTCACATAAAAAGGTGCATGAGGAAAAGCTTTTATAGAAGAGGGGAAAATTAGAGGGTGAAGGAGAAAATGGAGTGTGGTGTGGTGTCTGCAGGTAACATTTGAACTGCACTCTCATTGGAATTGACTCACAGAGGGAAAAATACACACATATACATACATGCATCTACATATGTACAAATACACACATATACTATACATTTAAATAATATAATTTTTACAAGTTCCTCAGATAAAAGCCCTCGTTTTCAAATATATAAGGAACTAAGTTAAATTGATGAAAATAATTGCCATCCCCTAACTAATATATGGTCAAGGCATATGAACAAGCAGTTTTCATAAGAAGAAGTGACAAAAGCTGGAAGAGATATGAAAAAAAATAGGTACAGTAATGCATTGTTGGTGCAGTTGTAACCTATATACACCCACACCCACACAAGTATAGAAATCTATATTACTGAACAAGGAAGTAAGAGAAAGGTGGAAGTGGTGATAAAAGGGAACTGTATTAATAGAGTCAGTGGTCAGAAGGAAAATAGACTTTTGAGGAAGGAAAAGGTAAAAAGGGAGAGAAAAGAATAAATAGAAGAATATAAGATAAAGTGGAAAACATAATAATCATAACTGAATGTGAATGATAAGATCTCACTCATAAAATGGAAGCAGATAGCAGAACATATTAGAAACCAGAATCCAACTGCATGTTGTTTACAAGAGGTACATTTGAAACAGAGAGACACACACATAAAATTAAATTAAAGCCTGGAACAGAATCTGTTATGCATCAACTGAAGGAAAAAGGGAGGGGTAGCAATATTCATCTCAGACAAAGCAAAAGTAAAGATAGACCTAATAAAAAGATATAATCAGGACAATTATATTTTGATAAAAGTTATCCTAGATATTGAAGTAATATCAAAAATTTTTACAAGTTTCTCAGATAAAAGCCTTCTTTCTCAAATATATAAGGAACTGAGATAAATTGATGAAAACCATTGCCATCCCCCAACTAATAAATGGTCAAGGGATATGAACAAGCAGTTTTCAGAAGAAGCAAAAAAAAAATCCCTAAATCACTATTGATTATAGAAAGACAAATTAAAACCACTCTGAGGTACAGAATTGACAAATGCTAGTGGGGATATGGAAAAAAATATGGAAATATATATATACCAATGCATTGTTGGCGGAGTTCTGACCTGGTCCAACCATTCTGTAGAATAATTTGGAACAATGTCCTAAGGGCTATAGAACTGTGCATATCCTTTGACCCCGCTACTAGATCTGTCTCTCAGAGAGCAAAGAAAAAGAAAACAAGGACCTATATGCACAAAAATATTTATAGCAACTCTTTTTGTAGTGGCAAATATTTGTAAACTGAGGTGATGGCCATCAATTGAGATATGATTGAACAAGCTATAGTCCATGATGGCAATGGAAAACTATTTTGGTATAAGAAATGATGACGAAGAATAACCTGGGAAGACCTATATGAATTGATCCAAGGTGAAATGAACAGAACCAGAAGATATTGTTGTAATGATAATCAATGGGAAAGAACAAAACAAAACAAAACAACAAACAACTTAGCTATGCTGATCATTTCAATGAGCCAAAACAATTTGGAAGAATTTATGATAAAAATTGCTGTCCCCTTCAGAGAGAGAACTGATGAACATGTAAATTGAAATAAATTTTCTCACTTTATGTATTTTTCTTGCTTTTTTGTCATATGGTTAATATGCAAATATGTTCTGCATAATTTCACAGGTATAAAGTATTTCATATTTCTTGTTTCCTCAGTGGGTGGGGCAGGGGATGGAGAGAGAAGGAATTTGGAATTCAAATTTTTTAAATATTAAAAACAAAAAATTAAAAAAATAAAAATGAGGAAACACATAAAAACTGAGTGGGAGGGGGGATATTAGAGGGAACAACCTATAGGAGGGTATAAGATATAATAGGATCGCTTGAACAAATGGGAGGTAAAGAGTAAGTTGTCTTCATCAAGTGATACAGGCAAGAGTGAATCTAGAGAAAGTGGCATAAAGCTTTAAGGGATAAAAAAGTGAAAAAGAAAATGGAAAAGGAAACTCTTGGAAAATTGCTTCATTTTTTTTCCTATAAAAATGAAGCAAGGTTTCTTGGTGAGACATGGGGTGGGGACCATGGGAGGTTTGAGTAGAAATGAAAAGGTCTGGAAGAGTCACTGTGGACAATGTGATACTGAGTCGATAAGGAAGGTATAGTAGGATTAGCTAGCTGAAGTGAAGGCCCAGTTGAGGTTACATAACATGATTTACAGTGTACCCATTTAGAGTAGTTGTGTGATTTTTCTCTACTTTAATTTATTAGCATGTTTGTAGCAGAGAAGGTGATGAATGGTGAATTGATTCAAGGTTAAGGCTTGACTGGGTATAATTTGTGAGAGGATAAGGGGATTAGAGATTCAAGAGAGGAAGCCAGTATTGAATTGAATTGCTTCAGGGGAGGTCACTTGGGTCAGAATTGAGGAATCAAGGGAGTTGAGGTTATGGTAAAGTGAAGAGTAGGGTTATTTAAATGAAGACAGAGGAAGGGGTAAAAAGGGAATGGGGAGATAAATGGATTTCAGAATTTTTGAACAAAGAGGTGCTATATTTGTTAGTGATGGCAATATCAAAGATGTTATCCCCTTTGTGTGCCTAACTAAGGTGGAAGGGAAGAGTAGCTCATGGTAGATGAATATATTGTGGAACTTAGGGTATTTGAGAGCGAACCAGTATGTATGTTGAAATTCCCTAGTATGAAGACAGGAGTTGGGAAGGAGAGAAAAATATAAGCTTGTTATTGAACTCATTGAGGAAGGAAGGGAAGTGACCTGAGGGTCTATAAAAAATGGCTACTAAGTTTTTGATTGCGTGTTAGATATTAATAGCATGAACCTCAAAGAAATGGAGGTTACAGAGTGATGGAAAAAGGGGAAAATCTAGAAATGGCAATAATGAGCAAGAACTATTCCAGTTCTTCCCTCAACCAGTGAACGGAGGGGAGTGAATCAAAGTGCATCCAGTACTAGAAAGAGTGTTCAGGAAGACTTTTTCATCAGAAGAGAGGCATTAGATAGAGGAAATGGGAGAGGAATAGATTTAAAATGAAGGGAAGTTCATTGCCTTGAGAACAGGTATTCCTGGGGGCACGGTTGAAGGGCTGAGTGGAATAAGTAAGAAACTTTATAGTGGGAAGACTGATGGGGATGGTAATGAAGAATTGGGTTGTAGGAGTGTGGAATGTGGGAGATGGATGATTATCTACAGGAGTTACTGGGATATGAAGAGTGTAACTTAGGTGTGAAAATGCTCATCTTTGAGTATAGAAAGCCTGTTTATCCCCAGTAGACAGGTGCATCAGGAGATAGGAGACCTGCAGTCTAAGAAAGGATTACTTTACTTTGTGTTATTGTTTCTTTACATCCCATTTGGGAGACAACTAGAAGCAGGACATAGAAGATAACTTGTGCTGGTAGAGATAGAAGTGTTTTCTTTGGGGCAAATAGAAGATTCCTGGTTTAACCCCAAGCACCCTTTCCTCAGGGGACACACTATGCCCACCAGGAGAGGCAGAGGGCTCAGGGCAAGACCTACAAGGTAATTTCAGGAGGTAGAGACATTAATAATAGATCAGAAGAGAGTTCACCCAGAGAATGATAAATGGATTAATATTTATGTAATGAATGTATAATTCTTCCAGAATGTATGGTTCTTCCTTTCTCCTAGAACTCTGAGATAAGAAATGGGTTGTGGTAGGTGCACAAGCCCTAACCCTTCTTTGCCGTTCAGGTTAGGCCGAATTTTCCTTAAAATGAATTGAGACTTGGTTATCTCATGTAACTAAAGTCTCAGACTTTTTCTTTATCACTTTGCTACAATGTAGTCATGAGAGGTGCACAAAGGGGTACTCTGAGATTTGATTGTTGAAAGATGTACAGGGGTCTAATTTTGTTCCAGTGTCAGATTTAAAGTATCAGGGCATTGGTCTGAGTTAGGCCCAGGCTAAAGCATAAATCAATGAGACACACATATGTATGTGTATATAAATATATATATATATATGTGTGTGTGTGTGTATACACGTTTATACACTTAATATGTATATATGTTTATATATATGTATATATACATAAATGTGCAATGCACATACATGCATAAACATATTCTTTCCTCATTCCTCCATTCTTCCCCCCCCCCACACACACACACCTTTTTTAGACTTCTAGAGACCTTTGGACATTTTTTTTTGTTTCTAATCCCAGTGAAAGAGAAAGATGAACAGCCTAGAAACCTGTTGGCTGGCTGGGCACAGAGAGTGCATACCTACTGTGCTCAGATGGACATTTTTGGGCATAGGTGTTACCATGGCAGGAACCCAAGCCTGTGTCTTTGGAGGCCAGTATTAGGGTAGGGGCTCATCATCAAAGTAGAGATTAGACTCTAGAGGAACTTAATTGGCATCTTGTTAAAAATTTACCATATGGTTGAGATGGAGAAGAGGATTGCTTTTTTTTTCCATTCTCCAAACTATCCTTTGCAAGCAGTCATAACCCCATAATTGACCACTGAAGTATATTCCTCCTGCGCTATACTGCCAAATGTTTAAAAACTACTTCTGAGGGAAAATGCTCCCATGGAATACTTTTAAGTTTAATCTGAATTATTAAGATTTTCTCCACCATTTTCTCAAGGCTGGGCAATCAACAAAATAATAAAGGAAGCCCTGATTTGTAATGTTTACTGATTTCTAAGATGTAAATGCTCACACTGAAAATTTAACATTTTGGCTGCAGTAGAATCTGACTCTAGTGCACCACTGAACCCCACTATAATCCTGTATGATATCAAGTTTCTGGAAGAATTTGGAACTTGTCATTAGCAAGCATCTCTCAATCTCCAGTGATGTGGGTGAGCAGAAGGATATTAAGATTGACCATTCCAAGGAGTAGAATTTAACAAGTTTCTTATTCATTTTCTTCTTAGAATAAATGTTGGTGATCACAATATGGATTTCACTTGTAATAGAAATATAGAGGGGCAGCTAGGTGGTGCATTGAATAGAGCACTGACCCTGGAGTTAGGAGAACCTGAGTTCAAATCTGGTCTCAGACACTTGACATACTTATTAGCTGTGTGACCTCGGGCAAGTCACTTAACCTCAACTGCCTTGCCTTCCCCTATCCAAAAAACAAAAAAGATAGAGAATTGGTCAGATTGAAAACTTGGAACCATGTAGATGTTTTCACAATATTCATAAGTCAGAGCTATAATCCATTGTATTCCCCTAGATTGCATTTCTGAATTAAGCCAGTCAAGACAAATAAACTAAATATGTCCTGTCTCAGTACTGGAGGAAAGAAATCTTTTGATTATATTTGATCATATTTGATTAATCAGTAATTAATAGACTAAGAAAGTGACAATCTGATTTTCTGTGAACTTAAAGAGTAACATCAAGTCATGGACCAGGTATGAGCTCTTCCTACAGAAGCATCTCTGTTGTCAACTGGGATTCTCACCATGGTAAAGAGGCTGAACTGTCACATTTGTGCTTTTTAGTCTTTTAAATAGTAAGTTCCTTGAGATCAGATATTATCTCTTATGTTTTTGCTATATTCCCCATTTCTTACCATATTACTACTACTACTAGAACTTATTAATACTAGTACTGGTGCTACTACTACTGCTACTACTAGTACTTATAGGTAGCTAGCTGGTAGAGTGGAGAGTGCCAATCCTGGATTCACGAGGAGCCAAGTTCAAATCAGACCTCAGATACTTATTAGCTTTGTGATCCTGGGCAAGTCACTTAACTATGTTTGCCTCAGTTTCCTCATCTATAAAAAGAGCTAGAGAAAAAAAAATGGCAAATAACTTCAGTACCCTTGCCAAGGAAATCCCAAATGGGTTCTCAAAGAGTCAAACACAACTTAAACAACCATACAGCTCTTCCTTCTCCTAAATAGTTGCCAGCATTTAAATACTATCATTTATGTGCCAGGCATTATGTTAAGCATTTTAGGAATATTATTTCATTTTATCCTCACAACAATCCTGTGAGGTAGATGCTATTATTATCCCTGTTTTAGAATTGAGGAAATGGAGACAGACAGGTTGTGATTATTCAAGGTCACATAGTGTGTAAGAGTACGAAGATGGATTTGAACTCAGGAGTTCCTGACTCCAGGTCCAGTGTTGTATTCACTGTGTTATCTATCTAGATTATACCTATAATAGGATTTATTCATTTATTAAAAAATAGATAGCCAATATATCAGAAAACTTCAATAAATACTTCTCAGTAACAACTATCTGTTGAATAAAATTGAGATGGAATTTACTTCTCCAACTGTGATGGCAAAACATTTTACAAATGAATAGTCATTGTTTCAAGGAACTTTGATTTATGAACAGTGATGAGTTTTGCCACATGTACTTCTTACAGTCCAGCACTGGTGTTCTTTGTGTGTATGTCTGTATGTATTTTAAATAACCCAGAATCCCTAGTCACTGAATTTCCATTTACCTCATAAATCAGGTTGCCTTAGTTGAGTAAACATCAATCCTAGTATATTTTGGAAAGGAATAGCATGCATGGATTCATATATTTGCAGTCCCATATGTGTTACTGAAATAGCTTCCCTGAGCCTTTTTTCCCTCTGCAGCTGAGTACACATGCTATGAGTACCATAGCAAAGCAAAAAAGTATAAGAAAAATGGTATTTGGAGTAGATATTTACTGACATTATGGTCATATTATGATAGTCACTGTATCTTCAGTATAAAGTTTCTGTTTTTATTCAGGAATCTGCTGAAATTGGCAAAAATTGTATTTGAGGGTTGCAAAAATAGATTTAGGTGACTACATAAGATTATGTGAGTAATACTCAGAGTGTCTTATTCGGTTAAACACATAACCTGACTTATCACAAGCCTAAAGTATTTGATAAAATGAATTATTTGGTAAATGAAAATCACATTAGCACCTTTTGGGGAAGTATTGTTTGACAAACTAATTTTCTATATTAAAGAATTATAATATAATTGATATAAAAGCCAGTATAAAGTAATTATCAATAATTCAAATCTATAAAAATTTCTCCCATAGGTATAAAATCAAATTTGACTCAGACTCTTAGGTATTCAATCTAAAGAAAAAAAGACCTTAAAGTTCATCTAGTTACATTTCCTTATTTCCTAGATGAGGAAACTGAGGCCCTGAGAGGTGAAGTAATTTACTCCAGGCCACACAAACAGGAGATCCAGGTTCTTTATTTCCTAATTCATTGCTCCTTACCCTACATACCACTATCTCTATATCCTTAAGACAAGCTACTCAAAACACTCTTCACAGATGGAGATCATTGCATTGTCATTGTTGTTCAGTCCTTTCCAACTGTTCATCTTGTCCAACTATTAGTGACCCCATTTGAGGTTATCTCAGTAAAGATACTGAAATCGTTTGCCGTTTCCTTCTCCAGCTTATTTTACAGATGAGGAAACTGAGACAAACAGGACTAAGTGACTTGTCCAGAGATAACAAAAGTAGTGTCTAAGACCAGATATGAATTCAGGTCTTCCTGACTCCAGGCCTGGCTCTCTACCTACTGAAGATGCCCTCATTGCCTTGATACACACACCTTATGCTCTATCCTTGGGACTTTTCTGGGAGGCAGAATGGAGAGCTTCTTCCTAAACCTCCATTTAAAGAGGGGTCTCAAACCAGTCTTTTCTTCATTTCCCACCTGGCTGGCTCCTACACCAGGTACCAGCACTCTCTTTTCATCTTTCTTTTGCATATTGTTGATCCTCATTAGATTTTAGGTCCCTTAAGTTGAGGGAATTTTTATTTCATACTTGTATTCTCAATATATGGCACGGTGCCAGGGAGATCATAGCAGGAACTTAATAAATGTTTGTTGAGTGACTGAACGACTTGGTAGTTTAAGATGAAAATCTCCAAGTTCTGTCCTATACTTAACTAGAGCGGTACAGTAGGATTCAAACAGTGATACATATGGTTCTTTATCAGGAAGCTCATAAAGTGTTAATGTGGAATGTTACCTAATCATTCCAATTAGAAACCAAGAAAAGAAATTATATTCTGTTTTCAATGTCTGTTTATAAAAAAAAACAAATGATGAACTATAGCTCTTTTTTTTTAAATAAGCTTCTCTTTCCACTGTTTATTATTAATGTTCAAAATATACGAAACAAAAAGAAAATAATCATCCTCAATCCATTGTGGCTCTAAACCTGGTGCCCTGCACAAAACCCGATCCATCCACTGCCATTTTCACAGAAAACAACTGACGCCAGGATGGGACAAAAGAGAAAACTGGGAAAGGGCAGCAATACTTTCCAGGATCCATCCTGGAAAGAGCCAGGTGGGGAATTACAGAAGTGACTGATGGGGTTGGGCCTGAAGAGGCCTCACACTGACATGGTTTGAGGTAAGAGGGACTGGAGCTGAAAAACTCTCAAAAGTCAGTGCATGTAGTGTGACTATGTCAGACTTGGGATCACTGACATATTGACAGAGTGGTCTTGCTTAAGAGTGTTTTATAGATCTCCCAGTTAGTATAAAGGAAGAGAGGACTGACACCAGGGATCTCACCTGCACCAGCTGAAAAAATATCGGGTTCAAAGAATATGGATGACTTTTGTCAAAAGGTATAAAGGACTGATAAAGCTGGTCTGGGTGCTCATACAGGGCTGCAGTGTCATACCATTAAAAAGTATTCAGAGTGCAAAGGACAGGTCCTGATGTATATATTATATAGGAAAAGAAGGGAGGAAGGCAGGGCATAGAGTGTGCTGGATAATTCACACCTAGCCTCTCAGTTCCCTAGAAGGAACCCTCTCAGTGCAATGAAATAAGAGGGCACTCCTCATCTCCTCATCACCCCCCCCCCCCCCCCCATAAGGAATGAATGAACCTGCTTGGTTATAGGATGATTTCACAATAAGTGCAATAGACGCCATTTCAGGCTATTGTTCATGTGGGTGACCAAAGATAGAAAAGGTTTCTTTTCTATCTTGGTTGTAGAGGGGTCTTTGCCTTTCTTCAGGATAACCAGTCATAGGCATATGCAGGGTCCAGGATAATACTGGAAGGAGGTTAGGGCTTGGTAATAGCCCCTCACAGGGCAAAGCCCAATAGGTCTCCTCTTCAGCAGTCCAGGGGTACAGGCTGTATCAGTCTTTCTCCTCCCCTCACTGGAGGAAAATATGTACTACAATGCACTCCAGTGATTAGAAAATTCCCAAAACCCCAAACAGGGGTGAGGAAGGGAGTCCAGCTCATCAGCTGGGGAAAGGGAGAGGTGGGCCTCACAGAAGCCATAACAGGACAAAAGGACCAAGGAGGGAGGGAGGTTGCAATCCACAGGGTACCACAGATGGGTAGCCCCTAGGGCAAAGGTAGCCCATTGACACCTGGGTGGTAGAAGGCACAGTTGTTCTCATATCTGCAGCTGCCCTTCATCATGAAGTGTCGGCACACAGGGCGGCTTGACATATCTCCTCCATGGCCATGGGGATCATGTCCTCTGTGGCCTCCATGACCAGACCCATCATGGCCACGATGCTCATGTGAGGGTGGGCCCCAGTGGTCATGGCCTCGATGACCAGGGCCATCATGAGGCCGGTGACCATGGGGTCCACCATGACCAGGGCCATCATGGGGACAGTGGCAACCACCTCCACCCATTCCACCACCAGGACCTCCTCGACCATTAGGAGAGCCTCCTTGAAATGGAGGAAGCTCATTCCCACCTCAACCCCCTTGGCCTCGATGGTATGGCACAGGACCAGATCCTGGCCCTCCTTACATTGGACCACCTGTCATGGGATCTCCTGGACCATCCCATAAGGGGTCACCACCATGGGGAGGAGGAAGTGGGCCCAAAAATCGTGGACCCACTGGACCACCAGGACCTCCATGGGGACCTGGCATAGGCCCACCAGGGCCAGGGGGGAAATACTGCATCCCTTTGGGGCCACTGGGGCCCCCTGGACCCCCAGGTGTGAAACCATTGGCCATTGAGACAGGTCCCAATATCCCATGGGGCACCAGCAACTGCTTGATTTTATCTGAGTAGTCTGGTTGTTTCAGCAGCTCCTCTGAGGGGTGACTATTGGGGCTTCCCATTACTGAGGTAAGGATCTCCTGGACATTGATGCCACCTCCTTTTGGGCCCTGGGGGCTCTTTCCAGCTCTATACTTCCCATAAGGTTGGCCAAGACAGGAGGCAGCTTGGAGCCACCTGTCCCATCAGGGGAACCACCTGGTCCACCAGTCTCTAATGCCTCAGAATATGAGGTTTCATCTAGGGAACATTCCTTATCCAGAGGAATGAGTTTTGGAGGAACAGGTTCATAGGACTCAGGGTTAGGCTCATTGGGACTGTCAGGGACACTCTCCTTGGATAAGAAGAGCTCCTGCAGAATTCCTTTCACACGTTCAGCCTGGACATAGCACTCTTGGCTACTGTCACCCAGGGACACAAGGGGTGAAGGTAAAGCCAGGGGTCAGGGGCATACCCATGCCACCTTCTCTTCCATATTGTCATTGCTCAGACGCCGAGCTGTTTCAAAGGCATAACGGTCTGATAGTATCTCTCTCTTGGCTGACTTACCAAAGTCCTTGATTTTGTTCACATTAACTTGCTCAGTCTCATTCAGTTCAAAGTAAAAGTATTCTCTCAGTTTACCTACTTGAGGCCATGTCACAGTCTTTCTCTTCTGGCTTTTCCTTATCAACTGGCTTGGATCACGAAGGCTCTCCACAGGTTTTGCATCCAGCACTCCTGTGTCCAAGGAGACTGTGTCCATAAGCTCTGGAATTTCAGCAGGAGAGACAGGGATTCCAGGACACTCTATGTCCATGGCCTCAGCAGGAGCCGCTGGCTCTGATGAAGAAGGTTTAACTGTGTTCGGTTCTGTGCTTTGTTTCCCCTCAAAGGGGCTTGGCTTGAAACAGGGGTTGAGTTGAGGGCATCTAGGAAACCCAGGCCCTCCATAGGCTGTGGGGTATAATCTTCACTTTAATTTCTTTGGTGGTGTTAGGTGTTGTATTGAGTGGTTTGTATTTCTTTTCAGCTGGGAGAGCCACATCATCAGGTGCAGCTGCAGAGCTCTGACACTTAAGGGGGATGGGTTTAAGGTTGTACTTGTCAGAAACAATCACAGTACTGGCATTCTTCTTCACAGGCCCCAGGGATGGTGTCTCTAGCTCCAAACCAGTAGAAGGGAACTTGGCATGGCTAGGAGCTGTGGTTCGCAATGATTTAGGTTTCTCCTTCTTCTTCCCTGATGCCTCCTCAGCTCTTGTTTCTGCCTTCACTTCAGGCAGGGGTTGTTCAGGAGGAGCAGTTCGTCCCTTCCTCTCTTCCGTCCTTTTCTTCTTATCTTTCTCAGTGGGCTGGGTGCTACTCTGAGAGCATATGACAGCCATCCAGTCTCTGACAAGGACTGAAGCTAGTTTCCGGAGTTCTTCATCCTCACTTGACTTGCTCAGATGCTTTACAAGTTTGACTGTATTGTTCTGCTTGAGATGGTCCACAGTAAGGGGTAGGTGCTGTAGGGTGAGCAGAATCTGCTCCAAGAGAGGTATGTTGTTCGTTGTCTTTGAGTAAGTCAGCCAGTTATTAAGGAGCTTGTAGCCACCAACTCCGATAAACTTGGCCAGTGCATCTGGTGAACGGGTCTGCAGGAGAATGTTTAGGTATGTACAGCAGCTCACCATCTTTCTAGCTTCCTTTATCAGGCTAAAAATCTTGGCAATTCCCTCCGCACTTTTGACCTCTCCATCCCTACCAAGGAAGCTGTCTAGGCCCTTAAGGAGTTCTTTAGGGTCAATGGCGCCCGAGCCCATGATGATAATACTATCCAATTTTTTTGCGACATCAGCACCTCGGGCTCAGGGCCGGGTTAAAATTTGGAGGAAAAAATAAAACCAACCAAGACCCAAAGCTTAATTACTTGGGGGGCCTCATTGGATTAAAAAAGTCTTTTAAAAAATAAAGCCAACTCAGGATTCATTACCCTCTCCACTTAAGAAGAGAGTCTTAGAAATAATAAACAAACAAAAAAATAAACTGAGTGGATTGAAAAAGGAGATGCTGGATGGGCAGATTTGACAGGACTTGGGAGTTGGAAGAAGGGTGGTTGATTATTTTTGATAGATTTTGTGGTGATGGTCCTTCAGACACAGATGTGAGTCCCAAGCATTTTGGGCTGGGGGAGCGGGGTGGGAAACAAGATAGGGCGATGGGGCAGATAAGACACAAGTGGTTGGGTTGGTAGCTACAGCTCCCCCCCCCCCCCAAGGATTCTTTACATGTTGTTATGGCTGCTTCTTTTTTCCTTGTGGCCGGGCTGTTTCCTCCAATTAAATTTGAACTTCTAAACAAACCCCAGAATTGAACTATAGCTCTTTTTGATGATTTTGTTCCATTTGATCTAAAATGGAAATTACCCCAGGTCATGTTAAGTGGTTTCAAAGCATTTAATGCATGTTTACTTTCTAAAATCTTTATAAAGGAATGTTGGGGTCATACGGATAGCAAATTAGACCTGATTATAAATACCTGTTTCCTTGCAAGTTGTCTTACTGATGGTATTTAATCTTCTTGTTTAACATCTTCCTAAAATGCAATAATGGGCAGCTAGATGGCCCATGGGATAGAGAGGCACAGAGCAGAAGGAATGGGATCAGGAAATCTGACCTTCCTGTTAAAATTTGGCCGCAGACACTTAATTCTTGTGTGATTCTAGGCAAGTTGCTTAACACTATTTGCCTTAGTTTCCTCATATGTAAAGTGAGCTGGAGAAAGAAATGCAAACCACTCTAGTATCTTTGCCACAAAAACCCCAAATGAAGTCACAAAGAATTAGACATGACTACAAGTACAGAAAAACGCCAATAAAGGCAAAGGTATTCACATATGCACAGACATTCAAAGATAAATTGGCAGCTCCATTTAATTTTGTCCTGTGTATTTTTTTTTTTTTACTTTTGGCTTCTGGTGTGTCTCCCTTTCCCCAATCTTCTATTGTTATCAGTTTTTTGTATGTGTTATTCTATTTTTATTATTACCCTAAGGATGAAGTGAATACCTGATTTGATGCCCCACTATTTCCAGGTAAAAGTGGAAAGGACTGGCAGTAGGTTAGGGGAGATCAATTATTTGTATGGTTGGTCGCATATGTGGATATTGGTGTACTTAACCAGTGTGTGTGTGTGTGTGTGTGTGTGTTTTGCCGTTTGAAAGTACCAAATAGTATTCCAGGTTGTAATGGAATACTGAAATATACTCTTGGTTGCAGGTAAGTCTGGGTCGTGTTACACATCACTGAAGAGAACATAAGCATCATTAAAATCGCAGGTCCACTGCAGGTTTTGCATATTAATTATGAATTCCACATACTTAACACAACAATCATTTCTTAAATATTAACTGTATGCAAAACAGTATGCAAACTGTGTTTCATGCTAGGGATACAAAGAAACTTTTGGAATACTTCCTCCAAGTAAACCCAATTCTAAAATTCTTTGCTTAGTTTTGTAATTTATCAATACACTACTTGAATAAAGAATCATGCCTTGCTACTATATTAAGAAATTGTAGGTAATTATGAAATTTTATTGTATTCAGGGTCAGAATATCACAAAATCAGCCTGGATAAATTTTCATAATATTAAGCAATAAAACAGAAAATGTTAAATCTCAACATCTGATAATACTTCAGACATCAGAGAATTGTAGATACTGACCTGGAAGGGACTTCAGAGAACAACTACCCATTCCCTTCATTTTATAGTTGTAAGAGCTGAGGTATGAGGAGATTAAACTACTTACTTGCTGAAGGAAGTAATCATCAGAAAGGAATTGAACCCAGGTCTTCTGACTCCAGAGTCAGTTCTCATTCCATTATGGCACAGTCACTTTTGAAGAATAAGACCTAAATTACACAAGGAAACTCAGCTTGAAGATGTTAAAAAAAAAAAGTAAATTAATTATCAGTTTAGACTTAGCTCTACCATTTCTGGCTTTTGATTAGCCTACCACATTCGAAATTGACTGCCAAGGTATCCCAGAACCTGCTGACTAACTTCTGTCTGTTGATCCCCAAGGACCTTGTTGAAGTAATGTTTTTCGTGAGGTAGACCACAGCTCCCTTCTAAAATACAAATTAACTTAAATGTCTAATTGATGCATTGTGTCTAAATTAATCTCCGTTAGATGTGCTTTTTTTTTAAGATTTTAAAGTTTTTGGAGGTGAACACTAGATGGCAGAGTCAAGGCAGGGACTCACCTGACCTCTCCCCCAAACCGCTCCAAATACTGTTTCATTATTACTTAATAAATTCTAGATGGCAGAACCTACAAAAAATGGCTTGAAACAAGTTTCTAGCCCAAGACAGCTTAGAAGGTCAACAGGAAAGGTTTGTTGGACAAGGGTGAGAGAAAAGCACAGTCCAGTGCAGGTCATGCCAACACAGACATGGCCCTAGTAAGCCAGGAACAGACCTTAGGGAGACTGAATCAGCCGCAACAGTAGCAGTTTCCAGACCTCTCAGTGCAAAGACAACCTGGCACCAGAAAACCACGAGCAGACTTGGGGAGTCACTGAATCAATAGTGGTGGCAGCTGCTATGCAAGACCTCAGCCCACAAATAATAAGGGTGTCAAACAACTGGTCAGAAGGAGAATATAAGGGTCTTTTCGTTAGCACCAATGGCAGGACTCTGTTGCTTTGACTTTATTTGCATCCAAGTCCTAGTTGCCAGTTTCAGGGCAAGGAGGAGCACTAGCAAATCAGAGTTTGCAACCACAGTGGAGTGTGGACCCTCCCCAAGTTATAGGGCAGAAAAAAGTGTTTGTGGTCACTCATAGACAAAAGCACAGGCCAGGAGAGTAGTAAACCCAAATCTCTTTAGATCATGCTGCCTTGGAAGAACTGAAAACGTACAAGTCCCTAGAAGTATCTCTGAAAATAGGTGCACAAAACCCTTGGAGGTTTGGACAATACACACTCCAAACTGGAAGCAGAGCCCTACTTTAATGGAGTTAAAAGTCAAAATAACAGGATGGGAAAATGAGCAAACAACAGAAAAAATTCTGACCATACAAAGTTACTATGATGAAAAAGAAGAGCAAAACATACACTCGGAAAAAAATAAAAAAGTCAAAGTTCCAATATCCAAAACCTCTAAAAAAATATGAATTGTTCTCAGGTAATGGAAGAGGTCAAAATGATTTTGAAAATCAAGTTAGGTAGAAGAAAAATTGGGAAGAGAAATGAGAGCTATGCAAAAAACCATGAAAAATGATTCAAAGCTTGGTAAAAGAGATACAAAAAGTACTGAAGCATATAACATCTTGAAAACAGACTAGGCCAAATGGTAAAAGAGGT
Source organism: Petaurus breviceps papuanus (assembly GCF_028583685.1). NCBI lineage: Eukaryota > Metazoa > Chordata > Mammalia > Diprotodontia > Petauridae > Petaurus > Petaurus breviceps. The sequence goes on along the minus strand of NW_027185764.1, from coordinate 38,916,386 downwards.
CCAAAAAAACAATGAGGAGAATTCCTTAAACAGCAGAATTGGCCAAACTGAAAAAGAGGCACAAAAACTTACTAAAAAAAACTCCCTAAAAAGTAGAATTCACCTATTGGAAAAAGAAGTGCAAAAGCTCAGTGAAGAAAATAATTTCTTAAAAATTAAAATTGAGTATATGTAAGCTTTATGAGACTTTATGAGAAATTAAGAAACAATAAAACAAAAGCAAAAGATTGAAAAAAATAGAAGAGAATGGGGAATATCTTATTGGAAAAAACAATGACCTGGAAAAGAGATCCAGGGGAGACAATTTAAAAAAATACTGGGCTCCCTGAAAACCATGATCCAAAAAAGAGCCTAGACATCATCTTTCAAGATGTTATCAAGGAAAACTGCCCTGCTTCTCTAGAAGCAGAGGGTAAAATAGAAATTGAAAGAATCCACCTATCACTTCCTGAAAGAGATCTCAGAAGGAAAACTCCCAGGAATATTATTGCAAATTCAAGAGTTAACAGGTCAAGGAAAAAAAAAAACATTGTAAGCATCTAGAAAGAGACAATTCAAAGATAATGGAGCCAGAGTCAGGATAACCCAAGATTTAGCTGTTTCTACTTTAAAGGATTTGAGGGCAAGGAATATGATATTCATGAGGGCAAATGAGTTAAGATTATAACAAAGAATCAAATACCCAGAAAAACTGAGTATAATCCTTCAGGTTAACAAAAAAAAAAATGGATATTTGATGAAACAGTGGACTTTCAAATATTCCTGATGAAAAGATCAGAGCTGAATCAAAAACTTGACTTTCAAATATAGACTCAAGAGAAGAATAAAAATGCAAACAGGAAAGGTAAATCATAAGGAACTTAATAAGGTTAAAGTATTTACATTCCTACATGGGAAGATGATGCCTGTAACTCATGAGAACTTTGTCCTTATTAGGGCAGATAGAAAGAGTATATATAGACAGAGGGCAAAGGTGTGAGCTGAATATGAAAGGGTGATATAAAAAAATAAAATTAAGGGTGAGAGAGGAATGTACTAGGAGAAAGGGATAAGGTGAGGTAGAATGGGGTAAATTATCTCACATAAAAGAGGCAAGAAAACGCTTTTACACTGGAGGAGAATGGGTAAGGACATCAGGAGGAGTGAGCAAAATTTATTTTCATCAGAATTGTCCCAAGGAGGGAATAACATATACACTCAATTTTGTATAGAAATCTATCTTTCCCTACAGGAAAGTAGGAGGGAAAGGAAATAAGAGAAGGATTGGGATGATAGAAGCGAGGGCAAATTGGGGGAAGTTGTAGTCAGAAGAAAAATACTTTTGAGGAGGGACAGGGTGAAAGAAAAGAGAAAAAAAATAAAGGGGGGGAATAAGATGGAGGGGAATACAGTTAGCAATAGTAAGTGTGAAGAAAAATAAATGAAGCAAGTTTCTCTAATACGTTCATCATTCCTGAAATATAGAGAACTATGTCAAATATATAACAATAAGAGCCATTCCCCAGTTCATAATGATCAAAGGATATGAAAAGGTTTCAGGCGAAATCATTAAATATATCTATAGTCATATGAAAAATGACTATTTATTGGAGGAATACAAATTAAAACAATTCTGAGATATTAGGTAATACCTATTAGATTGGCTAATAGAATAGAAAATTCCAAATGTTGTCAGGGATGTGGGGAAAAAAAGGAGACTTGAATGCACTATGAGTGGACTTGTGAATTGATTCAACCATTCTATAGAGCACTTTGGAACTATGCCCAAAGGGCTATAAAATCATGCACGCCTTTTGAGTCACTACTAGGTCTATATCCCAAAAGAGATTAAAAAAAAAAAAGAAGGAAATGATCTATATATGCAGAGATGTTTATAGCCACTCTTTTCTGGGGGCAAGGAATTGGAAATTGAGGGAATGCCCATTAATTGGGAATGGCTGAAGAAATTATGGTATGTTATTAGGATGGAATATTATGGTGCTATAAATAATGACCAAGATACACTCAGAAAAGGTTGGGAAGACTTAAATGAGCTAATGCAAAGTGAAATGTACTGTGTACCAAGTAACATATGAGATGGTTGAGATATTGTGAGGTGATTGACTATGAATGACTCAGCTATTCTTAGTAACACAATGATCCAAGACAACTATGAAGGACTTATGAGAAAAATGCTATCCATCCCCAGAGAAAGAACTGATGGTGTCTCAATACAGATTGAAGCATACTTTTTTTACTTTATTTTTCCTGAGTTTTTCGTTCTCTTCCTTTGTTCTATGTTTTCTTTCATAACATGACTAATATGGAAATATGTTTTACATGACTACATATGTATAACTTATTTTGTATTGCTTGCCTTCTCAATAGGGACATATAAATGTAGAAAAGGAGAGAATTTAGAAATCAAAAATTTTAAAATGAATGTTAATTTTTTATATTCAACTGGAGAAAAATAAAATACTAAATAAATTTTTAAAAATATAAAAGATTTTTTGGAATAGTGTAAAATGGTATAAAGTCAATGCTAATTACCTTCATCAAATAGGGTTTTCCATTAAATATGAAAATAATAGTGTTTGGCATAAGGTGATGTAATGGATAGAGCACTGCCCCTGAATCGGGAAAACTCATTTCACATCTCACATCAGACACTTAGCTCTGTGACTTTGACCAAGTCACTTAGCCTCTATTTTCTTCAGTTTCATCAATGCAAAATGAGGATTAATAATAGTGCTCACCTCCTATTGCTATTATGAAGATAAAATGAGAAAGTACTTCTAAAGAGCTTTGCAAACCTTAATGTACTATTATTATCATAGATTATAACATTGTTTTATATGGAGTCCACATTTGCATATGAAGCATATTATATGTACAGAATCTATATTCTAAGTTGGATGCTCAAAGTGGCATAAGCCCAGACAAATATTTGGTTATGCTTTTATGTGTAGAAAAAAAATAATGTACAATTAAAGACAATGCAAAGGGAAGTATAAGTTGTATGTTAAGCAGAACTGATTTATGGGAGCATCAGTTGTAAAGAGTCAAAGGTTAAAGCAGTTCCTGTGATTGTTCTTGTAAATCATGCTAAATTCAACAAAGACAACAAACATTTCAGCAGTGTCTAGTATTGCGTTGTTAATGTATTTTTGCTTAATGGGAAGATCTTTCCCATCCATTAATAGGCCCCTTGTGATCTGCTTGAGTCACATGGAAGGCTGAGTCAAATGAAGCCTGTGGCAAGAAGAACTTGCTGAATGGGTGGAGCAGGAAGGGTAGAGCACGCAGGGTGGCGCAGAGCCCCAAGGAATTTGGTCAAAGTTGTTAGAGCTGGGGGAGAAAGAGAAAGCAGACAATGAGCTATGAGTGTTCATTTGTGAGAATGCTCTAGGAGGGGGAAGGCTTGGGGATGGAGGTGTACCCTGCATTGTTATTGTGTGTATACTTCTTTGTTGCTATGATGGATTTGGCTTTCTGGTGTTGGGATTTGACTTCCTGGTGTATGAATAAATATTTTGCTTCTGTCTTCCATGTGGAGAGTCTGTTATATTTTGTGATTCAGACTTACATAGGCATATTTATAGCTGCTATAGGTGCTGTAAATATCATGTTAGTGCTACAAGTATAGGTAGTGTTTTATGTTTATTCCTTTAAAAAAGTTCCCTTTCATATGTACAGAGAAAATTAATTTTTTTAAGCAATCGGGTTTAAGTAACTTGCTCAAGGTTACAAGGCCAGTTATTTATGGGTGTGGTGCTGAGTATCTGAGCCCAGATTTGATCCAGGTCATCCCAACACTGGAGCCAGTGCTCTTACTCGCTGAGCCACCTGGCTGCCCCAAGAAAATTCATTTTAATGATGTGTTTCTGTAAACCATGTTAAAACTTGGATTGTTGTTAAGTGGTTGTTGAATGAGAAATATACTGAAAAGCAGGACCTTCCTTTAGTTGAGAATATTGTTTCTAACAGTAACTAGGTTATAGCATAAACAAGTATCTGTTTCATATTTTGCTCTTTTTAAAATTTTATGCTTTAATAGAAATCTAACCATTTCTCAGCTTTGTTGGCATACAGTTGAGTACAATAGCTATTAATTTTTATTCTTTCTTTTTCATGTTAAAATTTAACTTTTGACAATTCAGTTTTCCTCTCTTTAGTTGAATTATGCAATTTTTCTTGATTTTATTAGTTTTTAAGAAGACTCTGTTTTCTTTTTTTATTTAAAAAATGTTTTAACTTCTAATTTACATCATTCATTTCCGCCACATTTTAAGATACAAATTTTCTCCCTGCTTCTCCCCCACCCACCACCCCAAAATAGCAGTATCACAGGATATCCCCTCCTCCAATCTGCTCTCTCCCATATTTTCTCCCATACCCCTTTAGACTTTTCCATGGATCTCTATGCTTCAGTGCCTGTATATCTTATTTCCCAATTACAGGTAAGATGGTATTAATAATAGTGTGTGTGTGTATATATAGATATATACACACACACACATATATATGTACATATATATTTGAATATTTGATTTTAAAACTTTAAATTCCAGATTCATTCCCTTCCATCCCCATCACCCACCCCCATTGGGAAGACAAGCAGTTCCGTATAGGTTGTACATGTGTGGCTAATGCAAAACAACAACATAGTAGATATATTGTAAAAGACTGACTACACTTCCCTCCCTCCCATCTCACCCCCCACCCGCTCCACTCTACACCCTGATCCCATCCCTTTTCAAAAGTGGGTGCTTCCAACTTCCCTCCCCCCCAGCCTGCCCTCTCTTCCATCATTCCCCCTCTCATCCCCTTCCCCCCCTTACTCTCCTGGAGGGTGAGATACCCTATTTGTTGTGTATTTCACTCCCTCCTCAAGTCAGATTCAATGGGAATAAGGTTGACCCATTCCCTTTTGCCTTCCTATTCTTCCCTTCTGTTGTAACCATTTTCCCTTGCCTCTTTTGTATGAGGTAGTTTACCCCAATCTGTCTCTCCCCATCTCCTCTCTTTATATTCCTCTCACCTCTTAATTTCACCTTTTAAGTATCATCCCTTCCTGTTAAATTGGTCCTGTGCTCTCTATCTATGTATACCTGTAAACATATATACACACATTCACATATGTATTCATATGCCCATATACCCTCATATATAGACATAAAATATATATATATATATATTTCTAATACCTTCAACTACTGAGAAAAGTTTCATAAATTAAAATTATTGTTTTTCCATGTAGGAATGTTAATAGTTCAACTTTGATAAGTTCCTTATGATTTTTTTTCCCTGTTTACCTTCTCAAGGACTCTGTTTTCTTTTATAAGTTCAAAAGTCTTTTATCATTTTCCTTTGATTTTCAAAATTTCTTCTTTTATGCTTATTTTGGAATTTCTTTGTTGGTCATCTAATTTAAAATTCCATACTTAATTCCTTAATCATTTTTTAATCAATACTTTAAAGGGCTGATCAGTCCAGACTGATCAATTAGACAAAAGCATGACTACCACAAGCATTCCAAGATTATAGCTTCTGTTCTTGGTTTTTAAATTTTTGATAAGATTTTGTGAGGATGAGGACATTGTTTAGAACTTCTTTTGTAGCTCCCAATGGGAATGATTAAGGAGAACTCTAGGGTTTGGTGTTTGTCCCTCCATTCACATTTCCTTGAAATTGAACATACAAATAATAATCTGGTTAAGAATCAGATGACTCATCGTATTATAGATTTAAGTCACTAAGAGACCTACAGCAGAGATCTAGAGAAAACAGATCTAAGTTCAGACTTTGGCCCTTGGAAGGGGAAGCCTGCTTTCAGGGTCCTACTGCCATATTCAATATACACTTAGAGATGATAGCCATGGAGAGGTGATAGTAGAGTATTTTAGACTGCAAAGTGGCAGCTACCATGGTAGTGTTTTAGTAGCAGTAGATCTATGTCTTTGAGTTCCTGGATGTTTTATATGACACATTTTTAAAAGGTTCCATTGATACCAAAAATGTTATATATTTATATTTAAATATAACATCTATCTAGAGGTCTAGCAAATCTAGTTCTCATCATTTCCATAAATTCCTTATTTTTCTTTATATTAGAATTAACATAATTTGGATTTAATGTTGAATCAAGAATTGATTGTTGGATCAAGAATTCTTAGCGTTAAATCTCATTTCTGATCCATGTGAACAATGGGAAGTCAGTTATCCTCCTTTGTGAACCTTAGACAACACTCTAGTAATTATCTACTAAAGTATAAATAATTTGCAACTTGTATCATTTGAAGAACTATATGACATATTGAACTGTTTATCTTACTGTATAAAAGGAAATTTAAAGTTAATCTTCAATTGTCTTAACATCAAGGTCATTTTTTCATTTTGGTTAACTTTTCTTTTAAATATTTTCCTTTAAATGTAATTTGATACACACATAATTATGATATATTTTATTATTTATGGTGCCTTTCAGTAATATGCAGTTATATTATCTTTCTCAACAATACCATATTTATTTCTACTGTTTTCTAAAATTTCTCTAACAGTCAATAGTCATTGATACTAATAATGGCAATAGGAAACAGGGCAAGGTTTAGAGCTGGGATATTAACTACTAGGCTATTGTAATAATACAGTTGGGAAATGATAAGGACTGCATGAGGGTGTTGGAAGTGTCAGAGAATAAGAGGATGTATTAGAGATGTTACTTAGGTAGAATCAACAAGAACTGAAAATTAATTGGAAGTAGGGAGTAGGAGAAAATGAGAAGTTGAAAGTGATATTTAGGTTTAGAGCCTGAATTACTGAGAGGATAGTGGTTTCCTCAAAAATAGTAGAGAATTTAGGGAGAGGAATTTTTTGGGGGTGAAGATTCAATTTTGGATGTGTTGAATTTAATATTTCTACAAGAAGCCCTTATCTACATGTCTAATCAGCATTTGGAAATGTGAGACTGACGATCTGAGGAGAGGGGTTAGTGATGGAAAAATAGAAAATTATCTATATAAAATAATAATTGTATCTGTCAGAATTGATAAGATTACTAGCAGAATAGTATAGATAAAGAAAGCAGAAAACAGATCCTTAGGGGAACCACAGTTAGCATTTGTGAACCATATGAAAATCTAGCAAAGGAGATTGGAGACTTGTTGGACAGGAAGAGGGAAAACCAGGAAGGAACAATGTCCTAAAATATAGAGAGGAAAATAGAACGGAAGGGGGGGGGGTAATTGCCAGTGACAACGCTACAGAGAAGTGAAGAAGGATGAGGACTGAGAGAAGGCCATTATATTTGACAATTAAAAGATCATTGACAACCTTGGAGAGACTTTCAGTTGGATGATGAGCTTGAAAGTCAAATTGTAGAGAGTTAAAAAGAGAGTGAGAAGAAACGAAATGGAGCCCCTGACTATAGACTGCCTTGCAAGGAGTATGGTACCTTGTAGGGATGGATGTATCAAATAACTGTTTTTTGAAGATGATGGAAATATGGCTGTATTTGTAGGCAGCCAATAGCTAGAAAGAGATTGTAGATAACTGAAGAAGTAAAGATGACAGAGGGGACAATCTGCTGGAGAATATGGGAGATTTAATAAATTGTGCACATGGAGGTCTTTTTCTTGAACCTAATCATGTTAGAGATAATCATGTAATCATGTTACCTAATCATGAGAGACAGAGTTAAATGAAGACAGTTGCAGACAGTAGCAGAAGGCATCTGGGGGATGCAAGCCAATGAGGACAGGATTCAAGGGAGTTCTCATCAAAAGGTGTCAGTATTTTCACTGAAATATAAGATGAGGTTCACAATTGAGAGTTTGAAAAGGGAAGTCGTGTAAGGATTGAGGAGAGATGGAAAAATTTGGGAAAGGCCTTTTAGTGAGTCGGATAGGGAATTGATTAGGGAGGTATAAAAGAATTGTCTTACCACAGTAAGTGTCTTGATTATATATTGTTGAGTTTATATAACATAATTTGTAGTGGACACTGGCAGTATAGTTTTATGATATTCTCTAGCTTTGTTCAATAAGATGTAAGTAGGAATGAAGGCAGAGAAGGTGAGAGTAATGGAAGGCTGAAGTTTGGCAGGATAGGATTATGAGAGTTTGAGGGGTGAAGGACCTCAAGAGAAGACAGTGTATAGATTAACTAGTTTATCAAAGGACCAAGATAGGAAAAGGAAGAGAGTATAATCAGTGTAAGTATGATCATCCTGGGAAGAATTGAAGGGTGAAAAGAAGAAAATTGAGGTAGGAGGGGCATGAATACATAGTTTGGAGTTGCACTGAAATGAGAGATGTTAAATGTAACAGATGTTCAATGTAAGATCAAGGGTAGGACCATCTCTGAGTGTAACTGAGGTGGGATGGAGTAGGTCTTGGAAAGTGAGTAAATTGAGGAATTGGCAAGTGATGGTATTTAAGGGAGTATGAATATGTTTGTTGAAGTTCTCCAGAATGTGGGCAGGAGTTGAGAAGAGAAATACTAAAAGCTAGACACTGAAGTCTTTAAGGAAGCAATAGCTTTAAGAATTTTTGTTGGGTTGTAGATATTGAGTGAACCTCAAAATAAGAGAGGTTACTGAGTGATGGTGCTAAATTGAGACCTGGAAGTGACAAGAGAAAACAAGGAGTATTCCATTTCCTTTATCGTGACCAGTGATGTAGGGATATGAGTGAAAATCAGAGCAGTGCTCAAATGAGTGTCAGGGATGCTGTGTCATCAGGAGAGAGCTGTGGTCCCATTGCATAAAAAAAACGTTGAGGGAATGAGAAAAGAAAAGGTTTAAGATGGAAGCTACTTTATCACTTATGGAGCAGGAATACAACGAAGCCCTGGGGTAAAAGTAGGTAGTTTGTAAAAATTACATAGGGAATAGGGTTGGGTTTTGTAGGATGGAAAAAAAGGGGGCAGTGGGAAGGAGATGGGAAATAGGATTTATATAATGCCTTCAGGGAATTAAAAATCACTGGGAAGGGAAGAGTGTTATGAGGGTGGGAATGAAAAGTATGTTAATCATTGAGGAATGTATGAGTTCATATAGGTTATCATCCACAAGAGTTCAGCCTCGAGGTGGAGTTTTCCTGGTGTATGAGGCAGCCATATCTACTTGTAGAAGGTGGGTAGTAGGTTTCCATATACAGGCAAAGCAATTTCTGTGAAGTAATAGGTGAATAAAAAGAGTACCTCCCTGGAATACTATGGTACGACTTCTCAGGAAGGCTAGGAAGGTCCCTTCCTTCTCTGATAGAAGTGAGACAGTTGATTGTAGTAGCAGGTAACCTGAGAAGGTATCTGGAGTCCATTGAAATAGCTCAGGGAGGGGTAGAATTGAACTATATTGGAATTAGTCTATACAAGTAGGAAGTATTGAGGAGGGGTTTGTTCTTGAGAAAGCAGTTGTTAATAATAGAGATGAAGCAGGACATTTTTTGGAAGCATCTGTGAGTGACAGGGAGAGTGAATAATGGATAAGCAGAATTTTATTATTGTTCAGATTGTGTCTAGAGAATGCCAAGGATCCTTATCAATTTATTCCTTGTAGATTTGTCAGAGGTATGGAGTTGGACTGATGATCTTACCCCAATTTCCAGTAAGCAGAGAGCAGGATTAAATGCTTGTTCCCAGTCTCCTCAGAAATCACTTTTTAAAAATACAGGTTAATTCTAGGAATAGCCCAGGAAGAAGGTTCAAGAATGTTTTGGTTCATACACATTACATTTGAAGTAATTTTTCCAAAATTCAAGGTTAGCAGGTGACTAATTTTAACTTCTTTACTTTACTGTGCTTCAACAAACCTTTAAAAATTAAATAAAATATCCATCAACACAAATTTATTTTGTTCTAAATACCAGGAACTGTACTCGATGTTGGGATTGCAAGGACAGACTAAAACATTTTTTTACTCTTAAATAGCTTTCATTCTTATAGGTATGTGTGTATACATACATATACACATAGTATGTACACATGAATACATACTTAAACTTATATCAGGTGTGCACATGTATATAGGCATATACATGTGTGTATTGTGCATGTGTACATGTGAGCATACAATGAACAATTATGTGTACATATACAAACATATATTCACACATACTCATTTACATACAATACACATACATGGATATAATGAACTAATAACATATATACCTATATACATATAAATTAGTTAACAAGTGTAGACATATCTGTCTCTACATACATATGTGCACATATGATAAGCAAATATATATCTATATATACACATATAATGAAAATTTATATGTATATATGTGTGTGTATATATATATATGTAGGGAGAGAGAGACATGTGTCTCTGTCTCTTGCTGTCTACACACACACAGAGTTATTAAATATAAGGTAATTTGGAAGGGAGTTCACTTGGAGTTCAGATCATGCAGATAATGGCACTTGAATTATGTTTTAAAGGAACAGAGGGACTCTGTGAAGAAGTGTATTACAGTCATAGGGGATGGCCGTGCAAAATCACAGACAAGAGATGGCCACTCATTTTGATTATATGATGAGACTTTATAAAAATATTTTAAAAATGCCAAACATTGATAGTCTATGATAAATATCTCTACTAAAAGGGCCTCAAAAGTAATGAGTAATTCACCATCTGAAAAGTCAAATATTGAAAGTTGTAGAATAAGGCCTGGAAGTTAACTATCTAGAAAGAGTAGTGAAACACATTTTCCTGCTTCATCTGACATCATTTGAAATCATAAATAAATATATCAGTTCAGGATTATAAACCCAAACTGACCAATGAAATTTTCTCATAGGTGTGAAGCTTTTTCAAAATGAAATTATTGGTAAGAAAAGTTTAGAACTTGAGCACTCTATAACCATGTCAAATTGAATAAGCCTTAAAAGGGTTCCAGCATTCATTTCTGTCTTTTATCTTATTTCTTTCATTCATATACTACAGTTCATCTCACACAATGGATGAATGAGTTTCTCCCAAATACAACTACATTTTATTTTCAGGGGTTTCTTAATAAATTTTCAAATAAGAATTCAATTTAGAGACAAACTAAAAAAATTCATGACTGCTTTAAAATATGACCATAGGTTATTGTCTATGCTGCCTAAATTCGACATATATCTCTTCACAAGTATCTCTAATAATGTGTCTCATCCGGTTCCTTCTTATTCAAAAGTAAAAATGTAGACTAAGGTTTCCCAGAAAGTACAATCATATCCAAATGAATTCTTTTTTCTTAACCTCTTTTGTGTTTCCTGTTGTTCACTCCATTTTAGAGAGTCTATAACTGATTGAGTTTTTACTTAATATTAACACTTCCTTTATCTGTACATAAGGAAGTCCAGTCACTGCTTAGCTGTACCTTCTTCAAGGTAAACACCTCCCACTCTACTCTCTATGAGAAGCTCTAGGAGACCTGAGATTTTTTCCCCCTTCTGTTTCTTCTTTGAATCATAATCCTTCATCTTCCAACCTCATAGCATTTATTTTAAATGTCCCATACCGCTTCTGATTCTTTCATTGTAGCTCTTTTCATGGACCATTTCTTCCTTCCTTCACCCCTGGTGAACTAAAAAGTAGAGATATTCCTTCAGGCTTATCATCTATTCCTCTAGCAGGAAAATCAATTTGCATTTAATAGTCTTCTTTTGGTTGGCTGTTTCTCCCTTGCCTATAGAACAATAGATCTTATGTATAGACATGCACAGGAAATTTGCCCCAAGGTCCTGACTCAGGCTCATGAAGACTCAGAAACTAACCTGAATGCATAGATAGGAAAAGCATACCCAAATGACTATGGATAGATAGTAGAGATTCTCTACACCAATAGATCTATGATGTTATCATACTTACTTAACACCTAATACTTACCTAATAGCTAATTTTCTCAGAGCACCATAAAGAGTAGCACCAGCCCAGACTAATCAATAGAGCAACATGAATTGTTTATTTTGCACATCTTTGGATCTTGGGTAATATACACATACTGCAGAGAATAAGTTAATCAAAATGATAGATTCTGGTCTCCCAGGGGCACAATGCTTCACTGATAAGACAATTTTTAGCCCTGTCTTTGCCTACAAAGTAGATAGCTCTAGACATTAGTACACTGTCCTTCTCCAAGACTTGCTGTGGAAGAATGTTAGCCATAACAATTTTGAAGGAGGACAGTACAATTCTTCATAAAGCATTTCAAGAATAACCAGGTTTCCATCACTCAATAGGGGAATCAATAACCAATATGAACTATGCATCTCTTTCTCCCAGAGATAGAAAATAGGATGTCTAGAACTTTTTTCTAATTTTTAATTTTTTTTCTAGCACTTTTTAGTACCCACAAACCCATCTTTTATTTCTTGGAACCTGGGGTTTAGCTGCCTCTTTAGCAGGTTTCATAGGAAGGCCTTCATCTTTGCTTCGTAAATCTATACCTCTAATCTTCATCATGTTTTCCATTGCATCACACAAGATATTGGTCTTGATTCCTCTCTGCCTCTCATTCTTTTCTTCTTGTCATTTATTCTCGACCCTTTCATCTCTTAAGCTTATTAGAACTGTTTCCTCACCTGTAAATCAATAGTTTTTGACTTTGTGACTTCAAAGACCCCTTCTACCTCTACAAGTCTAGAATTCCAAGATCCATCACCACTTCTAATTAGCTAGACCATAGAAGTGTTGTCCTTTGAGTTTTTGTCACCTTTTTCTTTGCATGGTAGGGGATCTTGCTTTTCTAGCTCATATAATAGGTGAGAGCTTCAGGTAAGAAGCCAGATAGATGCAAAACTTTTCAGGCCACCTGATCAGTTAGTTTGGTAGTCATACTGTCTGGCTATCAAGATCAACTATAGTCTTTTATAACTTTCACTGGGACTCTTTCTCCTTCTCCCTCTGCCCTGTTCCCAAACTGTTTTCTCAGCCTGTTCACTGCTTAATTCTTGATTTTCAATGTTTGTGAGAGATCAAAGTGCTTATCCTCTCTACTGTTTTTTTTCTCTGAATGTACTTTGTTCTTTCCCCAATCAAGTTTCACTCTATTTGTGGCAAAACTTTTCTCTAAATTTGGAAAAGTCACTTTGAATTCCATAGCTTCCTTCCAGGGCGTTAAAAACTTTCCTAACCTTATGCTTATATGGACCTTTCTTATTGATATCAATGCCATTTGGAACAAAATAAAATTCCTTTTGAAATTCAGGTATTATTACATGTCACTCCTCTCTTTTCTTCAGTGTGTACAGAATGCTATAATGGAAGGAGAAAATGTTGGACTTAATTTTCTCTTGATAAAAGGCATATGGATTGCTGTTCATTGTCTTATGCCCCTCTAGCTGATTGCAAATTGATTATAAGATGATTATTCTAGTATCTTTCCAGGCATTGATGATAAGTTGATTGTTCTATAATTACTATTCTTACTTTTAAAAAGAAGGTGGAGACAACATCTTTTATAGTCTTAAGGGGGATTTTATTTTTCCTTGTCTCTCCTCTGACTTGATGAATTCTTAATAGCAATAGCTAGATTTCAAAAATACCATCAGCCAATTTCTTAAGTACCCAAGGATGCCAATTATCAGACACAGCTGATTGAAATACAGAGATTTTTAAGTACTCTTCAACTATTTCCTTCCCTCTTCTAATCTGCTTTTGCTCTGCTGTTGCAAGTGGTATTTGCCTTAGGTATCTGACCATGTTTGAACTGGGATTTTTAGAATTAGAAAGAAAGTAAAAACCATCTTTATAGTTCTTTCCTACCAATTTGTTGCAATATGTTCTGTCATACAAATGAATAACATTTTCCTGTTACGTGATTGCTACAACTGTAGTTTCTTTCACTTTCCTCATCTTGTTTTGGTGAAATTTCTTTGTAGATTTACTTAATGATCTGCACTGAAGTCAATTTTAATAGATTTCCCTTTTAAATTTCAAGTTGTGATACAGTTTTTGATGATTAAATAAATTTTCTTCTATCTTTCCTATAATGTGTTATAGTTGAATTCTTGGTTAATTATTCAGCTTTGGTAAGAACCAAATCAAGAGGGCATTGTTAAAAAAAAAACAACAACAACAAAGAACCAAAACCAAACACTGCTTTCTAAGAACTCATTTTTTAAATTAAGGATTTGTTCATATTCCCTCCTACCCCCACCCCTTACCAGATATTTAAGTTAGTCAATCCTGAGGTCCTTCTACCAAATAATTTTTAAAAATGTTTTTACTTCCAAACTCTTTCCCTCTCTTCACCCCTTCCTCACCTATTGAGAAAACAAGAAATATGTCAGTTTTACATATAAAATCATATAAAATATATTTCTACATTAGTGTAATGGAAATGCAAATTTAAAGATCTTCCCTGCCCCTAGGCTAAAGTGCACCTGAAGCCTGGGGTGGGAGGCTTGTTTTTCAGTAGATACTTTTTGATTGGCCAGTGGGTCCAAAAGGTTGTTACATTCTCTGAGCCAGGAGAAGGCTATATAAGCCCTGATGTGTAGCTTTCTTTTGGGGGCTCACTTTGAGAAGTGTTCTGTGATTTGATCTGTATTCTGAAAAGCTGTTGTCCAGAGCCCCCCCGGCTTTGAAAAACCCAGATGTTGACTGGGTATGGATGTAATGGTTGGACAGTTTGGAAATCTGTCTACTTGATCTGTTTCTGTCTTGATAATTCTGCCTGTATGCTTTGAAGTTTGGGGTGCTGACCTTTTCCCCCTGAACAAGGTAAACGATATATGTCTGACTGATTAAAGTAAGCTTGTTAACCCATTTTGAGTTGCTTTCCTTTATCAAAGCAGATCTAAGAACCTGTATGGGCGGCAAACCCTGAGGACACTTGGGGTGCTTGCTGCTACAATTAGCCAGGTTGTGAAAAAATAGAATAAATAGCAAAATAATATTCTATAATCGATTTAATTTTTTAAGTTTCATTCACCTCTTCTCTGCCTGATTTAGGAAAAATTATATTAATTTCCTACCATATTATATCTGTTTAGCTGTTTTAATCTGTCCCTCTTTTTTTCTTTATCCTGATTTTGACTTTTCCCTGTTTTCTCTTTCTAGAATATTTGTGTTTATTCTTGCTGCCTGATCCAGCAATTCACCCCCCCCCAACCATTTTCTCTGTAAAATCTAAGCTTCTGTCATGTTGCACTATTCCGCAACTCTCACTTATTATGGTGGAAGTCATAAGTGCAGCCCCAAGTTTAGACTGCTGAAAATGTATCTACTTCCTTTGAAAATATGGCTCTCAGATTGAGGTTATGAGGAGGGAGTGCAAGAAGTGTATAAAAAGAGAAAGTAGTTTTATGCATAGCATGAGAGAGGAAATGAAGCTTTGGGGATGCCTCTTGCTATTTGAGTTGCTAAGGAAACCATTTCTATCCCATTTCTGTTTTTCTCAACTGTCCGCTTTAGGCTTAAGAATTTAGCTTTGTTCTGTCAGAGATAGCAAAACTTTTTTTTCTAATTCTTCATCCTTCCCTCTCTCTCCCTATGTAGATTTTTATAGTGTTTTGTTTTCTCATATCTCTCTTTGGAGATGTGATAGTGGTGTCTCTTCAAGTAAGGGGTATTGAAAGATATGAAATCTCCTTTTCATTGGCTCCAGGCCCTAGCACAGTTTGTAGTAGTCCCTTAATAAACATCTGCTGAATTGAATTATATTTGGCCATTTGATTATGTGCATAGTTAGCAGATATGCTCTCTAGCATGCATTTTCCTTCTATGGTTTGATTGCTATGCTCAGTAATCATTACCTGATGTTTGGTTATTCTATCTATTGTCTTTGTATTCATCCAGAATTCTTTCTAATTGGATAAGATAGGAATAGGGACTGCACCTGTGAATTCATTTATACAAGGAATACAGGTAACAGAGCACCCACTACCAGTACAGGTGGGAACCTTCCCTGAACCTTAATGTCTTAGATAGCTGGCTTTTACATTGAGGTTAAATTATGCTCCTAGAGTTGCACAGTATTTGTTAGAACCAAAACTTGAACCTAGGTCTTCCAGGTTCAAAGATCAGCTATTTTTCTCCTGTGCCGCACTGGCATAATTGATTTTCAAAATGTAAGAATATTGGGGCGGCTAGGTGGCACAGTGAATAGAGCACCGACCCTGGAGTCAGGAGGACCTGAGTTGAAATTTGATCTCAGACACTTAACACAAAAACTAGCCGTGTGACCTTGGGCGACTCACTTAACCCCAATTGCACTCTAAAAAAAGCAAGAAAAAAATGAAAATCTAAGAATATTTAATATCAAATTTAGCTTTATTTCAAGTCTAATTTTTGTTCTTCATTTCGTGCTCAAGTGAAACTATCTCTATCCTCCATTAATTCCAAATTTCATATGGAACTTTTCCTTTTCTTTCCATTTTCTGTAGAACATCAATATTTCTTTACAAAGAGATAGTATCCTTCATTTTTCAGTATTTCTCTTCTCTTTCATCAATGTCATTCATTAATATGTTTTCTATTTAAACTCTTTTTAGGGACAGCTAAGATTATTTTAATTTTCTAACAACACAGTTAGGGAATTTGCTACCAGAAAGTTTATTTCTGCTAAATATATTGATTTCAGCATTTTTAGAAAAGCATATGGAGCTCATACCATTCATACTTTTGGCTTACGATTAAAATGTTTACCCCTTAGTTACCTTTATGCATATGTTGCATTTTTCTTTTTGGAAATTGTATCTACTATACATAATAGCAAATGAGATTTGGTAGAAATATTAGTGAGATAGAGATAAACTTTGTAAAGTTTATAATCAGAAAGTATTTTAAATCACTCTAATGTTCAGAATAGGGATGGGATGGTCAATCCATACTGGTACACACCCACCGCTTTCCTCTTTATGCATCTCTCTCTAAGGTTTCCTTGTCTGGAAACTCAGAGTAATAGAAGAAATAATTAAAAGGTTTTATATCTGGGATTAGTAAACTTTAAATGCTAGCATTATTGCTTTACTTCTTCATGGATATTTATTCATTAACACATTAATTCAGCTAATATTTTGTCAATCTCCTACTGTGTATAGTGTATCTGGCTGCTTGCTGGGGAAAGTAAAACATTTAGATACGTCACAGTGACTGACTTTATTGAGCTAATAGTCTTGAAAGGATATTAAATATAAGCTTTCTCATGGGGACCATACTGCTTTCACTGATGAGTTACTGAGTATAAATTCAACTCTATCTAGCCAGCTACAGGGAATAAAACAAACCAACAAACCATGCCTCACATCTCATAAAGTCATCTTGTTCAGTCGTTTTCAGTTGTATTGACTCTTTACAACCCCATTTGGGGTTTTCTTGCAAAAATGCTGGAGAGGTTTGCCATTTCCTTCTCCCATTCATATTACAGATGAGTAAACTGAGGTAAACAGGCTTAAGTGTCTTGCCCAAGGTTACAAAAATATTAAGCATCTGAGGGCAGATTTGAACTCAGGATGATGAATCTGCCTTACTCCTGGATTGGTTTTCTATCCACTGCACCACCTAGCTGCCCTTGTGCTGTCATTTACTTCAGCCAATCTGCCATATACCCTGTTATCATGATATCTTTCTTCTCCCTCCATATAAAATTATTTTACACATTTTGTTCTAGATATAGTGATAAAAATCAGTGCTGATATAGTTAATAGTAAATAAAATATCTGTCCTATCAATCATCATTGTGACTCTTTATTTAATTCCTTCCACTACAATATATGTTACCTACTCATCTAGCATTAGAATGCAAGCTTCTTGAGGGCAGGGATAGCCTCCCTTTTGTATTTGTGACCGTAATACTAAACATAGTGCCTGACATATAAGTGCTTATTAAACACTTCTATTATTCATTCATTCCAACAGACAGCATTGTTTCATAATATTCTCTACAATAGAACTTCTGCCTAAGTGAGGTCAAAAGACTTGCTGTATTCTACGTACCTCAGTACCTCTTTCCCCATGCCAATTTTGTTCAGGCCATTGCTTTCCTTTAGAATCAACTCAGATCCTTGTTATATTCTAAGAGGCAATTCCTTTGTTCTTATGTAAACAGCACTCATTACCTTATTATTTATATTGTTTTCCCATTTTTCTCTGGTTGTATGTGTCTTTTCTCCAACAATGCATAAACTCCATGAAGACAGTTGTTTATTTCTTTTCTACCACCATAGAACTGGTAAATCATGGGCATGTGGTAGATATTCAATACATATTCCTTGAATTCATGAATAAATGAATGAAAAAATCAGTTAGAAATGTTTAGATTCTTGACTAGCAATGCATCTAGGAGGAAGAAATGATTGGGACTTAGACAAAATATACTTGAAATGCCCAAACTACTTGAAAACACATAACATTCTGTAATCTCTTTCATATGAAAGTTTGTGTTTGCTTATCACTTTCCAAACAAAGCTGTCTAAGTATTTGACAGAAAATGATGAATTGTTGCATTCCTCTTATGAAATAAGCAGCAACGTTACCTCTATAAAGAGAGAAACTGAAGTGCTGATGCATGCAGTGACATGCCAAAGATTAGAGAAGACTATTTCTCTTGACAGAATTGGGACTAGACAACAGTCTTAATGTCCCAAGTGTAACTAGGTTTTTATAATGGATACATGAGTCTATTGAAAAGCCAAATTGCTTACCATTAGCTATTTCTTTCTGTATTCTCCCTCATTTAATATTTTTTATTTGCTACACATAACACATTTGACTGCTCTGCCACCTACTAACTTTATAATCTTAAGCATGTCATTAAAATTCTCTTTCTTTTTTTACAGACAAGACAGTATTTATTTAGCTTGACAAAACACACACACATATAAAATATTCACATCTGAGCCCATGGAACAGTCAAAACAACTTTCTTTTCTCCTAGAGTAGGGGCTCTAAACATTTTTATGTCCTTAACTCCTTTGACAATTTTGTTAGGCCTAAGGACTATTCAGAGTAATGCATTTAAATGCATTAAATAAAATCTAATGGATTACAAAAGAAGAAAAATACATTAAAATAAAGATATAATTTTCCCACTTAAGCTCACAAATATCCTCAAATCAGTTCATGGATTCCTTTGGGGATCTGTGGACTTAATGTTAAAAATGCTTGCTCTAGAATGAGTCTTGACCTTACTTACATAATGCTCTAGCCATATAGTACTACTCAAGCATTGAGGCTCCCCAATACCCATTCTGAACTCATCACAATCGTCATTACCATTGGCAGCAACAGAAGCAGCTCTATCAGCTTCCTAGAGATTTAAAGAATTTCTTCCAGATGTATATTATTACTATAGAATTAAGGTACCTACAAGAGTAATACTTTTTTAATTTGCTGCTTCCTCCAACTTTCATCATATCAGTTGGTGGGAAGAGGTCAATTTTCTAAAGGAAAGTAGGGTATCGTAAGCTGTTCTTCAATGAGATGGAGGCTCATTGTGTCTGACTGGCTTTATCTTAACTCTTGCTCTCCCAAACACCAGAAGGACTGGGTGCATCAACCTGTGAATATTTTAGTGATCCTTCAAATTTGTCTTAAATTCTTTTAGTTTTAATATATAATTAATTTATATTTAGTTTCAGTATTCACTTCCATAAGATTTTGAGTTTTGAATTTTCTCTCCCATCCCCAAGATGGCATGCAATCTGATATAGGCTCTACTTATACATTTGTATTAAAGATATTTTCAAATTAGTCATGATGTAAAGAAGAATTAGAACCAAGGGGAGGAACCACAAGAAAGAAGAAACAAAACAGAACAATACAAGAAAAGGAGAACAAATTGTATGCTTTCATTTGCATTCAAACTGCATTTCTTTCTCTGAATGTGGATAGCATTTTCCATTATGAGTCTTTTGGAGTTGTCTTAAATCCTTTCATTGCTGAGAAGAGCTAAATCTATCAAGGTTAGTTATTGTACAATGTGGTTGTTGTGTATGTTCTCCTGACTCTGTTCATTTCACTCAGCATCAGTTTATATGTCTTTCTAAACTTTTCTGAAGTCTACCTGCTCATCATTTCTTATGGAACAATAGTATTCCATTACATTCATATACCATGAATTTTTCAGTCATTCCTCAATTGATGGACATACACTTAGTTTCTAATTCTTTGCCACCACAAAAAGAGCTGTTACAAATATTTTTGGTGCATGTGAGTCCTTTTTCCCATTTTTATGATTTCTTTGGGATACAGACCTAGAAATGATTTTGCTGGGTCAAAGGGTATGCACAATTTTATAGCTCTTTGGCCATAGTTTCAAATTACTCTGAAGAATGTTCAAATAAGTTAACAACTCCATCTACACTATATTTGTGTTCCAATTTTCCCACATCTTTTCCAACATTTATTATTTTCCTGTTTTGTCATGTTAGTCAATCTGATAGATGTGATGTGGTACTACAGAATGATTTTGATTTGTATTTGTGTAATCCTGACTCTTGTTCCATGATATGTAAATTGTTTCTTTCTGGCTGCTTTCAGTATTTTCTCTTTGTCCTGGTAATTTTGGAATTTGGCTTTAATATTCCTTGGCATTTTGAATTTAGGATCTTTCAGGTCATCAGTGCATTCTTTTGATGACTGTTTACTCTTTTTTTTCTTGGACATCAGGACAACTTTCCTTGATGATTTCCTGAAAGATGCTGTCCAGGCTCTTTTTTCATCATGGTTTTCAGCTAGACCAATAATTTTAAAATTTTCTCTCCTGGATCTATATTCTAGGTCAGTTGTTTCATCAATGAAGTATTTCACATTTTCTTCTATTTTTTCATTCTTTTGTTTTTGTTTGATTCTTTTTTTTTGCTTTTTGGAGGGCAATTGGGGTCAAGTAACTTGCCCAAGGTCACATAGCTATTTTTTTTGTGTGGGAGTTAAGTGTCTGAGGCCAGAACCGAACTTGGGTCCTCCTGACTCCGGCACCAGCGCTTTACTCACTGCACCACCTAGCCATCCCTGTTTGACTGATTCTTGATTTTTCATAGTCATTAGCTTCCATTTGCACAAGTGTAATTTTCCAAAAAATATGTTTTCTTCTATTAGATTGTATACCTCCTTTTCCATTTGACCCATTTTACTTTTTAAAGAGTTCTTCTCTTCAGTGAGCTTTTGAGTCTTTTTTCCATTTGACCAGTTTTACTTTTTAGTGACTTGCTTCCTACAGTCAATTTTTGTCCTTTTTCCAAACTATTGACTCTGTCTTGCATACCTCTCATTTCTTTTTCAAATTTTTCTTCTACCTCTCATTTGCCTTCTTAAATCCTTCTTGAGCTCTTCCAAGAAGACTTTTTGTGCTTGATATCAGTTCATATTCTCCTTTGAGGTTTCAGATGTGGGTATATTGACAATGTTATACTCCTCTGAATTTGTGCCTTAATCTTCCCTATCCCCATAATATGAATCTATGGTCATTGTCTGTTTCTGTTTTTGCTCTTGGTGCTTTCCTAATTCCTGGCTTTTAGAGTTGAGTTCTCCTGCTGAAGCACAGGGACCACTGACCCAAGCTTCCTGTTTTAGGAGCCTGGAACCTGGTCCCTGGATTTGTGTGCTGTGGCCTCAGGTGCTGGTAAATACTCAGGTAGAATTCTGGCAGCTTACCAGGTGCTGAGCTGGGGTCAGCAACACTGGAGCTCTCAAGGTGGGAGTGGGGAGTCTGGCCCCTGGGGGGATTACCTGCTCACCTGCTCTTTGCACTTGAATGTTTGGGTGCTGAAGCATGTCTGCCAGTCTGGAGTTGTGACTCCTGGAGTTGTGTTTCCTGGAGCTGTGCTGAAGCACAGAGAGATTTGGCTGCTACAAAACATGGCACATGTGGTGGTTTCTCAAGCTGGTGTCTACTGGTTCCCCTGCCTGTGCTGAGCTACTCCTTGGTTGTAGCTTTGGCACTTGCCTATTCTACCACCCTGGGCTTAGGATCTCCCACTGGTTTTCTGGGATGTGACTTGCCACTGGCTTCCTGGGATGCCTCCTGTCCTGTACTGCTCCCCCTCCCCCAGAGAAAGAGGGGCCTTTCCTGTTAATCCTCCAAGCTACCTGGGCCATAAGACTGCTGCACCCTATCTTTCTTCTGGCTCAGCTGTTTCTTTGTTTTTCCTGGGGCAATATTTTCTGGGCTTTCGGAGGTCAATAAGGGGGGGGGGGGTGAGAGCATCTTACTTCTTACTCCACCATCTTTACTCCCTAAAAGCAAAACCATTTAATTTTTGAAAGTTTTAGCTTTTCCACCTGTAACTTGGGGCTAACAATACAAATACATTTGAAATGCTCGTTGCCTTGAAGAGGTTTTGTAAGCAAAATACTTTTGAAGTCTGAAAAGCATAGAGTAAATGTGTCAAAAATTATTACTATTTACATGTGGTCTAGGAAGTGATGACTTGTGATGAACAATTTTGTTTTCTTAGAAGGTTTAAATATAGAGGTGGCAGTCAAGCTAAAATTAATAGCTGACATTTCAATTGTGATTTTTTTTTTAGTTTTCAAAGCCCTTTAAATATACTCTCAATTTTTATCATCACAGATATTGTTATTTGTCTACTATTCCCATGCTATACATGATAACCTGAGGGACAGAGGGTGAGAAATTGTGTGAGGTCACATGACTAGTAAGTATAGGGTAAACCTTTTTCCCCATATAATCTCTCTCTCTCTAAATTAACTGTTTTTTTTTTCAATTTCACCACATGTAGGAAGATGAAATGTCAATTGTGTCTGAAGATGATATTGCAGAAGAGAATTTAGAGACTATAGAATTCTACTCAGAAAGATTAAGGCATTTTTGTTAAACAGACAGTCAGGACAAAGCAGAGCAGGATTCAGACCCAAGGCTTCTGACTCAAAATCTAGTAGATTCCCAACTACTTGAGGATTATTTCTATGGTAATGTACTCTCATGGATTTTTCTCTTAACCCCATTTGACCAATGTATTCTCAAAACGTCTTTTTATATTCTCTTCTCATCCTCCCTTGGCCCTCTTAAACATGAATGCTCCCAAGATTCTGTCTCCGTTTCTTTTTGTTCTCTATCTTCTCCCTGTGGGTGAACAAATCTATATACGATTCAAAAAAACACATTTATGCTTGAGGGCAGCTAGGTGTCAGAGTAGATAAAGTACTAGGCCTGTAGTCAGGAAGATTTGAGTTCAAATCTGGTTTTAAACACTTGATAACTGTGTGACTCTGGGCAAGTCACTTATCCCTGGTTGCCTCAATTTCTTTTTTCCTAGACAAAGTTCTGAAAAGAACATACAGACTCATAGGAAGATTTCCTTTTTTCTCCCACCTTGGTATCTGGTCTAGTGGCTAAGTAGTTCATGGGTAGCTACTTTTCTGAAAGAGCTATTGAAAACCACAGGGTTTTAAACTGAAAGATCATTGTATAACCTAGTCTTCTCAGGAGGAAGAGAAAGCCAGCATTCTAGCCGAAGCCAGAAACTGGAAGCAGACAATCCTTAACATGTTCTTCAGTAGAGCTGTGTTTGGTAGTAGCCAGCAGAGACTATGGATTTTTATGGAGGATTATTCCAAAGCAAAGATATACCTAACTACCTACAACAACCAATAGAAAAGAGGGTAGAAAGGAAACAAGTATTTATTAAGTGTCTACTATGGGCCAGATACTGTGCTAAATGCTTTACAAGTATTATCTCATAATAACCTTGATAGGTTCTTATTATCCTTGTCTTACAGTTGAGCATAATGGAGTAGGCAGAGGTTTAGTAACTTGTCCAGTATCATGCAGCTAGTTGCAGCTAGGAAGTTTTTGGAGTCAAATTTAAACCCAAGTCTTCCTGATATTAAGCCCACCACTCTCTCCTTTGTGCCACCTAGAGATCATCAGTAAGAGGGCCCTGTGGAAACATTGTAAAGACATACCTTCAGAAGACAATGGCATCTCCAAAGCATTAGATGCTTGAGTTATTCCTCTACCCATCTGCCTTGGATGCGATATTCTCTATGAGAATGCCTTGCTGTATGGTTCTCCTGTGTGAGTCCCTTTTTTATAACTTATGTGTGTTTAGGCCTGTGTCCTAAATATTTTTGCATCCCTTGTACCTAATGGAACGACTTTCTCACAATAAATGTTCTTTTGAATTACATTGAATCAGCTGAGAAGGAATTTCTACAATTTCATGGAGAGGTTTTTTTTTAATTTTTAAAGGATTCTCTTTCTAGGCTTTTAAAAAAAAATCCTTCTATCATTAGGCACAGAGAGCTTTTGTTCCTTGTATTTTTTTTTCTTCTTCTTAATGCTCCTATTGAGCTAATCCATTTGAGATAAACCATCAACATAATTTGAACCTAATTATGACACCCAAGTAAATTAAAGCTTAGAATTTGGCTATTATCTTGTGGTGATTGGAAGACTCTTAATGAAGTACTGATTCTAAAATTCAAACTCTGATTCCTGACGTTTGACTATATCTGGTATTATGATGAGGATCTCAAGTTCTCAATGTCTGAGTGTATGTCCTCAGGAAATTTATAACTTTTCCTTGAAAGTTTGGCTTCTACTGGCTTTTATATTAAGACATATGATTTATTGGTACATTTTACTTTTCATCAATCAATAACCATTCATTTATACAGAGCTTTCTTTACAAAAAGATTATGAAGTAAATACTACAAGTATCATTGTCATTTTTCAGATGAATAAATTGAAGGTCAGAAAAAAGTGACATTCCCAGGTCATACAGCTAATAACTTTTGAAGGTAGAACTTGAACCTACGTCATCTGATGCCAGTCTAGCACTCTATTATTATACTATGTGACCTCTAAAAAGGATTTATTTGGCTATTACAAAATGTTTCCCAAATTTTCTATGCTTACAAGTATACAATAATAAAATTTCAGATTTTGAAGGAAATTTAGCCTCTATTCATTCCAATGTTTTTCATAATGAGTAGATGTATTATACAAAATTCCTGATAAATGTTAATATAGCCTTTGCTTGAGCACTGCCAGTGACCTTGAATTCTCACTTTGTGAAACCACCTATTGCATTGTTGGACAAGATAAATTAATATAAAGTTATACATACAAACACACACACACGCACACACACACACACACACACACACACACACACACACACACACACA
>NW_027185764.1:38864462-38890911 GCF_028583685.1 Petaurus breviceps papuanus | reverse complement strand
TATCTTATTTCTCAATTACAAGTAAAATAGTATTAATTATTTATATGTATGTATATGTATATATTTACACACACACACACACACACACACACACACACACACACACATATATATATATATATATATATATATATATATATATATATATTCAAAATAGTTTCATAATGTGTTTCTTCCTGTGGCCAGCCAGTCATTCAAAAAGCACTTATTTTGTGCATATCTTACACACTGTTTTAAGTGTTAAAGATATAAAGAAATGGAAGCTAGTCCCTGTTCTCATGGAGCTGATAGTCTAATGGAGGAGATAAAATTCAAACAACTATGTACAAGTAAG
Source organism: Petaurus breviceps papuanus (assembly GCF_028583685.1). NCBI lineage: Eukaryota > Metazoa > Chordata > Mammalia > Diprotodontia > Petauridae > Petaurus > Petaurus breviceps. The sequence continues at coordinate 38,890,577 of NW_027185764.1, read as the reverse complement.
ATATATTCAAGATAAATTGGAGATAATTAACAAGAGGAATATGGTAACATTAAGGAGAATCTAGAAAGAATTATGGTAGTAGTTAGGATTTTATCTAAGATTTGAAGGAAGCCAGGGAAGTCAAGAGATGAAGAGGGAGACAATTTCAAGCATGGGGGACAGTCAGTGAAAATGTTTAGACTTGAAAAAAAAAGGTTTTGGGCTGGAGTCAATATGGCAGAATAGAAGCCTGCCCTCCCTTCCATCATCACCCATCTCATCCCCTTCCCCCACTACTCTCCTAGAGGGTGAGATACCCTATTTAGTGCGTATTTCACTCCCTCCTCAAGCCAAATTCAATGGGAATAAGGTTGACCCATTCCCTTTTGCCTTCCTATTCTTTCCCTCCATTGAAACCATTTTCCCTTCCCTCTTCTGTATGAGATAATTTACTGGAATGTGTCCCTCCCACATCTCCTCTCATTAGATTCCTCTCACCTCTTAAATTCACCTTTTAAGGATCATTCCTTCCTGTAAAATTGGTCCTGTGCCCTCTATCTGTGTATACCTGTAAACATATATACACACATTCAAATATGTATTCATATGTCCATATACCATCATATATAGGTATATATGAAGGGAATAGAAATATATATATATATATATATATATATATATTTCTAATACCTTCAACTACTGAGAAAAGTTTCATAACTTATAATTATTGATTTTTTCCATGTAGGAATGTTAATAGTTCAACTTTGATAAGTTCCTTATGATTTCTTTTCCCTGTTTACCTTCTCATGCTTCTCTTGCTTCTTGTATCTGAATGTCAAATTTTCTATTCAACTCTGTTTTTTTTTTCAGCAAGAATGCTTGGAAGTCCTCAATTCCACTGAATGACCATATTTTCCCCTGAAACATGATACTCAGTTTTGCTGGGTAGGTGACTCTTGGTTTTAATCACAGCTCCTTTGACCTCCAGAATATCACGTTCTAGACCCTTCAATCCCTCAGTGTAGAAGCTTCCAGATCCTGGGTTATCCTCATTGTAGTTGCACAATATTCATATTGTTTCTTTCTGGCTGCTTGCAATATTCTCTCCTCAATCTGGGAATTCCAGAACCTGGCTATAATATCCCTAGGAGTTTTCTTTTTGGGATCTTTTTCAGGAGGTGATTGGTGGATTCTTTCAACCTCTATTTTGCCCTCTGGTTCTAAAACATCAGGGCAGTTTTCCTTGAGAACTTCCTGGAGGATGATTTCTACGTTCTTACTTTGATCATGGCTTTCAGGTAGTCCAATAATTTTTAAATTATCTCTCCTGGATCTATTTTCCAGGTCAGGGGTTTTTCCCAGGAGATATTTCACATTGCCTTCTTTTCTTTCATTTATTTGAATCTGTTTAATAGCATCTTGATTTCTCATAAAGTCATTAGCTTCGCTTTGCTCCAGTCTAATTCTGAAGCAATGATTCTCCTCATTGAGCTTTTGAGATTGTTTTTCCATCTGGCAAATTCAGCTTTTTAAGGCATTCTTCTCCTCATTGCCTTTTTGAGCCTCTTTTGCCATTTGAGTTAGTCTCTTTTTTGAGGTGTGATTTTCCTCAGTCAGGCTGTTGACTCTCATTTTTTGCATCGTTCTCATTTCTCTTCCCAATTTTTCCTCCACTTTTCTTATCAGCTTCTTAAGGTCCTCTACGTCCTTTAACCAGCTCGTATTTTCCTTTGAAGCTTTTGGTGCAGGAGTTGCAACTTCACTGTCTTCCTGCTGTTCCATGCTGTGCCCCTTTTTGTCCCCAAAATAGGAGTCTAATGCTGGAATCTTCTGTCTGCTTTGTTTCCTTTGCCTGGTCATGTTGTCCCTCAGTCACTTGACCCCTGGGCTTTTTTCCCTAGTAGGACTCTGCCACCAGACAGGGGAGCTTTCATCCCAAATGCTGGGGTTTTCTCCGCTGCAGTAGGTATTAGATGGGTGCCCTCTCTGAGGTCTCCACATGCTCTGGCAAGCTGGACACACACCCCAGGACCTCCACCCCAGACTGCAATCCAGATCCAAGCAGGTTAAAGCAAGAGCGATTACCCCTCAGACTGGTGCTTGGTCCCCCTACACTCTGGAGGCCAGAAGCTGAAGCTGCCATGTGGTGCTGGCTGGCTCTGCCAGGGGTCTCCACGACTTTTCACCCCAGGGGTAAAAGCCAAGCTCTCCCACTTACTGGGTCCCAAAGTTCAGACTGCACTGACCTCTCACTTTGTCCTTTGCGTTTATGTGTTGATAAATCTGGAAAGGGCCACAGCTGCTGCTGATCTGGAGACCCTCTGGCCGGGGGCTGGTCAGGCCTGCCCTGGGGCTACAGCCTTGGTGTGGCGCTGGGCTCAGCTCCCAGAGCACTGAGCTGGCTGATTCCTGCTGGCCTGCCATGCTGTCCTCATCAGAGCTTAGCTTCTCTGTGTCATTTTGTGGTTTCTTTCTCTCCAAAGGTTGTTTAGAGTCCTGCTTCTCATCCACCATCTTGACTCTGCCCCCTTCCTTCAAATCTTAAATAAAATCCCACCTACTACCAGAAGTCTTTCTAGATTGTCCTTGAGGTTACCATATTCCTTTTGTTAATTATCTCCAATTTATCTTGAACATATCTTACTTGTACAGGATATTTAGAAAGAGAGGTGCATCTCTCCCCTGAAGCAGGATGAAATCAACTACCTCTTCCATATGAGAATCCTTTAAAAACCAAAGGCAGCTATAAAGTCATATTTTCTACTGTAGGGATCCCTAGCTTTCTCATCCATTCTTATTTTGACATGGCTTTCATTCCCATTACCATGTTTGTCCCTTTCCTCCACATACTGACTAACTTTTCATGTAACCTAAAGTGAAATGCTCAGAAGGGGACACAGTGCACCAGGGCACCTAATCTATGTAGTCAACTGTGGGGCTGACAATTGAACTTGGGGTTTAACTGGAAAGAGCAAGAGCTCTAGATTGAAAGGACTTGGGTTAAAATGTGAACTCTGACACTTAACCAAGTGTGTGGCTTTATGTCTCGACTTCTATTTCCTCAAATATGCATTGAAAGGGTAGGACTAGGTTTTGGGTCCCTTCTAGCTCTACTTCTTATATCCTTTGAACTCACCTAATGCACACTAGTTCCCTGTATCCTTGTTTAGTTACTGATTTTACCCTTCATATTTTCAAGACCATTATTTTTTATAATTATAATTATCTATTCATTATTTGAATAAAATTTTTGTAGTAAGGCTGCCCAAGACACGAGTAATTTTTGGGTGGGAGTGGGGAGGACACTCATTCATCACTTTAAACATATTAAGTTCATAGTAAACCCATAATTCTAAATCTTTTTTCCCATAATAATTGTCATCATATCAGATATTCTCCAATGTTTTACTTTTGTACAACCCACCCTAGACCTCACATTGTAGTTTGATATGAACCACTTTAGTGAACTTTTCATATAAAATTGTTTGTTAGAGCATTTTTGTTAATGTTGTGTACCTATAATAGAATAGGAGCTCATAGAGGACATAGATATACAGGATATTAAACAATAAAAAAGAATAAACTTTGCATAACCCTAAGGATCTTGTATAGTTCTATGTACATAGTAGACATATAATAAATGATTGTTGTTTTGTGGTTGTAATTATGTAATTGATTTAACTTAATGATGCCATTAAATATTACCTTGCTGGTTCTGGATCATCCTTTCTTCAGTCAAGTGAAATTTATATATTGATCCTCACATCCAGGTATATTAATTATCCCTTTTAGCCCTGTGGTACATGTGTAAAAATGTTTTAGCTCTGTGTTATATGTGTAAATGTGATGAGCATGTCTTGTATGTTTCAACCCATGTCATTGCTAAAAAACCTATATAATTTCAAAGAGTTAAAGCCAGGGCCCTTGAGTGATCCATTAGAAATCTCTTTCTATGCTTCCATTATTTGACATTCTTGTCTGGTTCTTTAACCAGTGCTTCATTCTCCTAACTGTATTGTTATCCAAGCCATATTCCTCCATCTTAGTTACAAAAAAATTGTGAGATATTGTCAGATACCTTGTTGATCCAGACAGCTGTGCTTCTCAGTTGTCCTTACTAAGTTTTCCTCTTACTCTACTTATTCTATGCTATTAGGAACTCTTACATAGAACTACATGTCTTTTTAGCAGCCTTCAGCACCTAACATGACTTACACAGGGTAGATGTTTAATTAATGTCTATAGAATTGAAACAAATTGACAGAGGCCCACCTGACTCTTACATTTAATGGGAAGTTACTAGGTAAATTCAGTTCTTCTTTAGAGGCATAGCGTATACACATAATTCATAGGCATAAAATAGAGTAAAAGATGTTGGGTAGCAAATCCCAAATATTGACTACTGAGATCTCAGGTCAGAATTGCACAGTAAATTTCTACTGTTATTGGTCCATATTGCTGGGAGTTCCCTTTTTAGTTTAGCTCTAGTTCTAATACAATGCTATGCAACTTAAAAAGAAAACAAAACTAGAGAACCACTGGGATGTTTCCAACTACTTGGAGGTTTGGCACTACATAGAAATGCACTAGGATATTTAAAAAATCGTTTGGATGTTTTGGTGTGATGCAGGCAGTCAAAATGAGGGTATATGAGTTGAAAGAACATACTATAGCCAGCTATAACTGCATTGAGAGCTAATTGCTAAATTCTCAATGTAAGCATTTACACTTCAGAAATCAGCAGTTGCTACAAATCAGAGCTTGATTTAATGTTTTATTGATTCTCTAGACTTAAGAAAGTGTTAATATTACAGATTAAACTTAAACCTGTGTGTGTATACATTTCCCTCCTAAACCTCCAGAGCCTGGTTGTGAAATATTTACCAGCCCTTCTCTGTATTGCCCTATTAACATTGATTGAGCTCAGCAGAAGTTCAGTAGAAGGATCAGGGAATGATGTCATCCCAAGAGCAAGGCCTAGTGATGCTAAGTTAATTAACAATAACAATAATAATAATAGACTCTCATTAATATATCTCTTTAAGGTTTATAAAGTACTTTACATCCATTATCTCATTTGAGCCTTAAAATGACCTTGATAAGCTACCCAAACTCACAGCCTTCTATACACTATTTGTTTTGCCTCTCATATTATAATATAAATCTTCATCTCTAACTAACGTGATTTTTCTCCACTGATTAAAAATTGTAAGAATAAGAAATAGTTGCTTTCTAATAGCATAAATTTAGACACCATTACATCTAACTCCCTTATTTTACAATTGAAGGAAGGGTTCAGAGGTTAAGCAATTCACCAATGGTTACAGAGATAGTAGGTATATTCCTCAGAATCCCTGCACATCATATATTATTGCATTCAGTAGCATGCCCCCAAATACTTGTTTACACAATTAAGGGATCTCAGACTAGGGTCGTCCCTAGAACAACACATTATACAGTATACGTCATGGCTTCCCCTAAATCAAAGGGTCCCAGACTAGGGTCTTCCCTATCACAACACATACTTAAAGAGGAGCAGAAAATACAAACACTATCCATTCCTAGGTCACAATTAAGTCACAGTCTCCTTAATCAATGCACAGTGTCCAAGTAAAGTAGTCTCTCATCTTGACTCAAGGCTGACTTCCAAACCCCATGGATCTTCCTCTGTGGGCTGACCACTCCCAACTCTTGTCTGGATTCACACGTAGGCAGCTCTCCACTCCTCCATATCTCAGCTTATGGTGACTGCTCCACTCCAAGCTCCTTCCACACAGCAGGCTCCAGGGGTTCCTGCCCACAGCTTCTGTTTCTAGGGGAAAAAAACCTTAATAGAGGGAAGTATTTACATATTACCATCACCATCATCACAATTCACTTTACTACTCTCAAAAGGGACTTAAGCAAATTCTCCTTCTTGTGGGTAGACCTCCACTCCAGCTCAATTCACTCATACAGAGTAACAGATAGGGCTTCTGTCTGAGAAACTAGCATAGACCAACAGACAGGAATTCTGTCTGAGAAATTAACAGAGATCAATAGACAGAGCACTGACATCACAAACATTGTTTCTGTCAGGCATCTCCACAAGCAGGCTGCCTTTGCCCACTCATGCTCATTTCTCTCTCTCAGATCAGCTCTTCTCTACTCTGTCCTCTCTCTCCAAGCAATACAATATATACTGTTTCCAAAGACTCTTGATTCAATAAAAGACTCTTTTTTCTTTCTTTTTTATTTTTGAGTTTACATCATTCATTTCCACAAGATTTTGAGTAACAAATTTTCTTCCCATTTTTCCCTACACAACAACCCAAAACAGCAAACACACTGAAAATTCCCTCCCCAATCTGCTGTCTCCTATATCTTCCCCCATACCCTCTCTTACTTACCAGTAGGGCACAGTGAATCTCTGCCCCAGTGTCTTTATATCTCATTTCACAGTTACATATAATATAGTAATAACATTAACAACAATATGTGTGTATACATATATATATATATATATTTTTTAATTTGATTTTAAAACTTTGGATTCCAGATTCTTTCCCTTCCTCCCTCATCACCCACCCTCAGTGAGAAGATAAGCAATTCAATAGAGGTTGTACATGAATAGCTATGCAAAACATTTCCATCGTGGATATATTTTGAAAGACTGGCCATATTTCCCTCCATTCTAGCCTACCCCCCACTTGTTCTATTCTCTACTTTGATCCTGTCCCTTTTTCAAAACTGGGTGCTCCCAACTTCCCTCCCCCCCAGCCTGCCCTCCCTTCCATTATCCCCCCTCTCTTCCCCTTCTCATGTACTCTCCTATAGGATGAGATATCATATTAAGTATGTGTCATTCCCTCCCTAAGCCAAATTCAATGAGAATAAGGTTGAATCATTCCCTTTTTCCTTACTGTTCTTCCCCTCTTATTTTTGTAACAGTTTTTCTTTACCTCTTCTGTATGAGATAATTTACCCCATTCTGTCTCTCCCTATCTCCTCAATATATTACTCTCTCACATCTTAATTTCACCTTTTAAGTATCATCCCTTCCTGTTAAATTGGTCCTGTGCCCTCTGTCTAACTGTAGACATATATACACACACTCACATATGTGTCTATATGCCCATATACCCTCTTATATAGACATACATATGTATGCATACATATTTATGTATATATACACACATTTCTATTCCCTTCAACTATTCTCATATTGAGAAGTTTCATAAGTTACGATGATCATTTCTCCCTATAGCAATATGAGTAGTTCAACTCTGATAAGTTCTTTATGATTTCTATTCCCTGTTTACCTTCTCATGCTTCTCTCGCTTCTTGTATCTGAATGTCAAATTTTCTATTCAACTCTGGTTTATTCATCAAGGATGCTTGAAAGTCCTCTATTCCACTGAATGACCATATTTTCCCCTGAAATATTGTACTCAGTTTTGCTGGGTAAGTACTTCTTGGTTTTAATTCCAGCTCCTTTGACCTCCAGAATATCATATTCCAAGCCCTTTCATCCTTCAGTGTGGAAAACGGCAGATCCTGTGTTATCCTCATTGTGCTTCCACAATATTCAAATTGTTTCTTCCTGGCAGATTGTAATATTTTCTCCTTGATTTGGGAACTCTAGAACCTGGCTATAATATTCCTAGGAATTTTTTTGGGGGGGGATCTTTATCAGGAGGTGATCGGTGGATTCTTTCAACTCCTATTTTGCCCTCTGTCTCTAGAATGTTAGGGCAATTTTCCTTGAGAATTTCTTGAAGAATAATTTCTGGGTTCTTTTTTTGATCATGGCTTTCAGGTAGTCCAGTAATTTTAAAATGATCTCTCCTGGATCTATTTTGCAGGTTAATGATTTTCCAAATGTGATATTTCACATTGCCTCCTATTTTTTTCAGATCTGTTTAATAGTATCTTGATTTCTCATAAAGTCACTAGTTTCCATTTACTCCAATCTATTTATGAAGGAATGATTCTCCTCAGTGAGCTTTTGAGATTCTTTTTCAATCAGGCAAGTTTTTTTTTAAGGCATTCTTCTCCTCATTGCCTTTTTGAATCTCTTTTGCCATTTGATTTAGTCTATTTTTCTTTTTGCCTTTTGGAGGGCAATTGGGGTTAAATAACTTGCCCAAGGTTACATGGCTAGTTTTGTGTGTGTGTGTGTGTGTGTGTGTGCATGTGTGTGTGTGGTGGGAGTGTGGGTGTGTGTGTGGGTGTTAAGTGTCTGAGGCTGGAAGTGAACTCTGGTGCTCTGACTCTGGGGCCAGAGAACTTACTCACTGCACCACCTAGCTGCCCCTAGTCTATTTTTTAAGGTGTTATTTTCTTCAGTCAGGTTTTTGACTCATTTCATAATTGTTTTGCATCAAATTTTTCTCTTCCAAATTTTTCCCACACTTGTTTTATTTGATTTTCAAAATCCTTTTTAAACTCCTCTATGACCTGTAACCAGCTCATATTTTTATTGGAAACTTTTGGTGTATGAGTTCTCACTTTGCTGTTTGCCTCCTGTTCCATGCTTTGATCCTTTTTGTCCCCAAAATAGGAGTGTAAAGTTGGATCACTCTGCTTGCTTTGCTTCCTTTGCTTTCTCATGTTGCTGCTCAGTTACTTGACTTTTGTGTATTTTGCCACAGTAGAACTCTGCTACCAAAAAGGGTAGCTTTGTCTCAATCACTCGGTTTTTCACAGCTGCAGGAGTTAGGTTGGGTGCCATCTCTGAAGCCTCCACATGTTCTGGCAAACTGTTCATGCAATCCAGAACCTCCACCCTAGACAGTGATCCAGACCCAAGCAGGTTAAAGGAAGAGCAATTACCCCTCAGACTGGTTGCTTGGTTCCCCTACAATCTGAAGACCAGGATCTCTGAAGCAGCCACATGGCAGGTGGCTACATGGCTGTGCAGCCTGAGCTATTTTTCATCCCAGGGCAAAGGTCAGATCACACTCCCAACATCCCAGGTCCCAAAGCTATGGGTTGATAATTCTGGAAAACACCACAGCTGCTGGTGATCTGAAGGCCCTCCAACCAACGACTGGTCAGGCTGGCCTGAGGCTAAAACCTCAGGCATGCTGTGCTGGTTGCTTCCTGCCAGCCTTTCTGGCTTTCCTCAGTGGGAGGTTAGCTTCTCTGTGTCATTTAGTGGGTTCTGTAGCTCCAAAGTTTGTCTACAGTCATTTTTTTATATGAACTGGAGGAGGTGGGAGCCAGAGCTTCGTGGAAGTTCTGTTTCTACTCAGCCCTCTTGAATTTGCCCCAGTCAAAGACTCTTAATTCAATCAAAGGCAAGACTCAGTCAAAGGTATTTGATTGGCTAAAACTCAATTAAAAAAAACAGCAAAAATTCTACTTTGCTTGGCATTACAGCTAATTAGGCACTGAATCAGGAGGATTGTGATGCCTTCTTTCTCTGAGCCTATTAATTGCAAATTATATATACTAAGAAATTGGTGTTTTACTTTGAAAGCTCACTCATGAGAAGGACCTTTTGATTCCCTGGATGTGACTCTGAGTAGGCATTTGTTAATAGCCCCCAGACTATGCAGTTGTTGGTGCTCTCACACTCTGGTAGTTGTATTATTCTGTTTAGACAGTTGGAGCCCTATCTATTGGATTCTTTCTTGGATGCTTCCTTCCTTCTATTTATCTGTCTGTTAATTAAAGTAAGATTGTTAATCCCTTTAAAAGTGTCTTTCCTTTAGAAAAGCAGATCAAAGAACCTGTGCTAGGAGGCCATCCTGGGTGTGCTAGGCTGCTTGCTAATGCAACCATGTAGTACCTACAGGGGAACCAATATGAGGCAAAAGTAGGGAATAGTTTGATATTTCTTATTCTACCCTAATCTTCTCAGGCAAGCACAGTGTTTTAAGTAGAGGAGGCACTTAATAAATACTTTTTGAATGTGGAAAACGTGCTTTGTAAGTTCATATAGTTGCATATATGATCAGATTTTACTAAGTTGTGATACTTATATGTTATTCCTATTGGGATACCTATATATAAAAATCATTTTCATTTCTCCTTTTTTCCAAAGAGTCACTTCACATCTGTGTGAACAACATTTGATTATTGTTTTTCCTTTTCCTTCTGTATCAGCTACTTTCTTTGCATCTCTGCCTAGCAGTTCTAGAAAATATTTAACCTGAGTTGATGTAATAACACTAAGTAGGGTCATTGTCTAATGCCACATTGTAGAATGGAAGTGCACAAAAACTGAACTGGTAAAGCACAAGTTTTACTGGGTCCTATCAAGTTGAAAATACTTCAGGTATAGACTTAGTAGTTTTATGTTACTATACATATGTTGTAGGAGGACCAGCTTAGCTAATTTCAGGAAGAATATTCACCAGGAGCTTGGCCAAAAAGATGATGGGCAGCATAGTTTAAGATAATTTACAAGCTAAGCTTATATAGAGGAGATTACCCAGGATGATGAAGGGTCTATATTTTGTGTAATGTGAAAATTAGTTAAAGAAACTGGCTATGTTTAGACCTGAGAAGAGAAGACACAGGAGGGAAAATGATAATTATCCTTAGATACTTGAAAGAATCTCATATAAAAGAGAAATTGATTTTTTTCTATTTGTCCTCACAAGGCAAAATTGGGGACAAAGAAGCAAATTTATGTTTGATATTTTGGGAATAAATAACAAACACCCAAACTTCTTACAAGTCTGAGCTATCCAAAAAACAAGAGACTTCTGAGAGGTTGTGAGTTCTTCTTCCTACCTCCTTCTTGGAAATGTTCAAGTAGCAGAGGCTGAATAACCCTTTATGAGTTATGTTATAATGGTAATTCCTTTCATGTATAAATTGGACCAGATAGACACTGAGGTCCTTTCTAAATCTCATGTTTTGTGATTGTGTGATTGCATTTGACAAAATTGAGATCCAAAAAGTGAAGTTCAAAATGAATAAAATGATTTAATGATGATAAAGGCAAATTATTTAATTGGATTAAAACAAGAACAAATTGTATGCTGAGAGGTTTTTGAAGAGGGGAAGAGGTTTGGTTGTAGCTAATAAAAAAAATCTAGTTTTAACATGTGACATGGAAGGAAATACATTTAATATGATTTTAGGTTAAGTTAATAGAAGAATTACATAGAACATAAAGGAAGTTATCCTTTATGTTCTTAAGTTATCCACTGTGACTACACTCACTTCTGTTTAGACCACATCTGGACTACTTTGTCTAGTTCTAGAGTAAGACTAGATATCAGTGTATTGGAACACTTTCAGAGTAGGGTGACTAGGATTACAAGGAGACTTGAAAATATATTATATGCTAGACTGAAACATAGGAATTAAGTTGTTTTTTTCCCCCAGAGAAGAGAAAACTTGGGGGAGCCATCTTCATTAGCTATTTTCATTTTTTTGAAGGATTTTCACATGGAAGATAAATTACATTTATTCTGCTTAAGTTGCTGTGTCAAAATAAAGTTCTAAAAGTATTCTTTGCACCCTCAAATTCTTTGTATTTTACTTATTTGTATACGTGATATATTCTTGAAGTAGAACATAAGCTCTCTGGGGGTAGGGATTTTTGTGTTCTTATTGCGTAGGATAGTACCTGGAACAGAGTGGGCAAATAATAAGTGCTTATTGAATTGAATTGGGGAAAGACCAATAGTAGTACCTTATAGGTAGGGAGATTTTAATTCAACATGAGAAAAAAATTCCCAAATTAAAATGGAATAGGCTACTTTATTGTGTTTTTAAGTTACCTTGTCATTGTGCATCTTGAAAAAAGAGGACAAATAGATCACTTGACAAGAAAGGGGAAAGCAAGAGACTTAGATTTCAGATGAAGGATGATCTAATTAACCTTTCCTTCTAGGCGCAAAATTCTGTGAATTTTATGTCAATCATAATTCTTTGCCCCCAATATACACACCCATCTGAGAGTCTACATGATGCTAGGTCAGATTTGAAATAAACCACAGAATTTGAGAATTAAAGGATACTCTGTAGCTATTTAGTACAGCTCATAGCTTAAAGGCTCTTTCACTATAACAAACACTTCATCTAGATTCTGCTTGAATATTTTTAATGAGGGGATATCAGCCTCCTCTTTAGACATTTTCATTCCACTTTGGAAAATGTTTAAGTATAGAAAAAAAAATTCCTGCAACTAAGCCTAATTTCCTCATTGTGATTTTCATTCTTTGCACCTACTCCTCAGAAGTCGAGTACAAAAAAAATTCTAATTTCTCCTGTGTGACCATATGCAAGCCACTTAACCTCCCTCAGCGTCAATTTCCACATTTGTAAAGTGGGAATAATACAATTTGTTCTATCTCCTTCACAGGGCTATTGTGAGAAAAGTGTATTGCAAATCTTAAATTGGGAAATATAATTGTAATAATAATATAATTGATATCATATTGACGTAAAATTTCTATGGTATTTTCAAAGAATTTTAGATTATTGACTATTTTTTTCAAATTATTCCTAATAAGTAGTTTCATTTTATCTCTCTGTCACTCCTCAAATTGATGATAACAAATGTTTTTTCCTATACTTCATATGAATCCACAATTTTTTATCTTTACTTATTCTTTCTTTTTTAATTGTTTGTCCTTCATTCTCAAAGAGGATATCAGGAAGGTGATGCCATGACTTGTAAGTGAATTGGATTTAAGTGATGGAGGGTTGTGCAAAGTCTTCAGCCTCACTTCCTCCTTTGCAGCTATCTTGATCTAATGGCAAGGTTTAGATCAGGATGACTGCAGATGGGTCACTGTGCAGTGGGAGACCTTGGTCTATTCTAGAACCTTAGAGACACATGACTAAATCTAGCTTAATGGAAGAAAGTTACCAGTCTCCATTAAGGTTACTTGAAATTCACTCCTCTGAATATTCTATTTTTCATTAACATCCTAAATTTAAGAAAAATCCTCCTTGAAATTTACTCTTCTATTCCTCTCATTATGTCAATCAATTAATCAACCAACATTTATTAAATAGAATTATGACACGCCAGGTACTATGATATGCCTTTGTGACTCAAATAAAAATATAATAGTTACTGACCTCAAGGTATTTTACATTCTAGCAAGAGATATAGAGTGTGCATGTGTATATGTGTGTGTAAATAAAAATACAATGTAAATATAATTTGAAGGATAAGTACTAGAAGGAGGAGATCAAAAAATACCTTATGTGGATGTGATGCTTGTGCTAAGATTTAAGGGGAACTGGGGACTTTATGAGTATAGGTCATAAAATATTACATTCCAAGCACTGGATGTACAGCCTGCGTAAAAATACAGTGATGCAAGATGGAATGTTGCACAGAAAGAAGATAAATCAGCCTATTAATCTGGAACATGGAGTTCATGAAGAGAGTAATATGGGATAATCCTGGTGAGAAACACAATGTGAAGTTTTACCAATTGAACAGCACTTTTTTATTTTATCCAAGAGTGACTAGCAACAATGGGAAGACAGGTGGTAGTAAGAGTTATGACACAAGACACTTGTGTTCTAGGAAGATCATTTTGGAAGCTTTGTGGATGATGGATTAGAAAGTGGAAAGACTCCAGGAAGGGAACCAGTAAGGTGATGATAGTCCAAACTTGTATTTTGGTTGCATAACTAGAGAAAAGGAAGCATTTGGTAGAGATGTGAAGATAAAATGTACAAACACCCTGCAACCAATTGGCTATAGGTGGTCAGAGGGAAAGAGTTGAGGATAAATTTGAGTTTGGAAACTTACATTTCTAGAAGGATGGTAGTGCCTTTGGTAGAAATAGGAAATTTAAAAAAGCAAAAACAATTTGGTAGGAAAGACAATGAGTTTGGCTTTAGACATGTTGTGTTTTCGATGGCTATGAAATGTATAGTTTGTAATATGTAGCAGGTACCTTGGGGTTGGAACTCAGGGGAAAGACTAAGGATAATGATCCCATGGGAACTAGTAAAATCAATGAGAGACAAGGCAAAAATAAAGGAGAAAAAAGGACTCATGAGGGGACATGGAGTGAAAATATTCATAGTTCAGAGAAAGATAATGATTAAGAAAAACTGATAGAAAAGGAACTGCCAGCAAAGTAAAAAGAGAAACAAGGGAGAGAGCCATGTCACAAACATCCAGAGAGGAAAGAATATCCAAGAGAAAAAAAGTTGTCAATAATATTATATGCTTCAGATGAGTTATGAAAGGTGAGGCCTGAGAAAAGATGGGCAGCTTGATGGTGCAGTGAAGAGAGCACTGGCCATGGAGTCAGGAGGACCTGAGTTCAAATCTGGCCTCAGACATTTAACACTTACTAGCCATATGACCTTGGGCAAGTCTCTTAACCCCAATTTTCCTCCAAAAAGAAAAAAAAAAGATAATGAGTAACTTTAGAGAGAACAGTTTTAGTTTGATGATGATATCAGGAGCCACAGTAAAAAGGATTGAGATATCAGTGAATGAACATTAATTGCCTACTATGTGCTGGGTAATGTGCTAAGCAATAAGAATACAAAAAATGAGAGAGAGACAGAGACAGACAGACAGAGAGACAGAGTCAGAGAAAGAGGAGGAGGAGGAGGAGAAGAAGAAGAAAAAGAAGAAGGAGGAGGAATATGGGGTGGAGAAGGGAAAGGGGAAGGGGGAGGAGAAGAGTGCATTGCTAATATATTTTTGCTTAATGGAAAAGCCTTTCCCATCCATAATAGACCATGTGACTTGTTTGAGTTACATGGGTGCCTGAGTCACATGAGTCTGTGGTGGGAAGAGCTTACTGAACAGGTAGAGCAGGAAGGATAGAGCAGAGCCCAAAGGAAAGTAGGTGAGAATAGTTAGAGCTGAGGGAGAGAGAAGAACCAGGAAGCCAGCTATGAATGTTGGTTGTGGGAAGGCCCTAGCAGGGGGAAGGCTTGAGGATGGTGATGCCCCCTGCTCCATTATTGTGTATAGATTTCTTTGTTGCTATGATGGATTTGACTTTTTGGTGTATGAATAAAAGTTTTGGTTTCATCTGCCATGAGGAGAGTCTGTCATATTTTTCAATTCAAACCTGAATAATTACCTGCATATTCATAGTAGCTGCTCTGGGTATCACATTGGCAAAATGAAAGGGAAGAAGGAGTAGGAGGAGGAGCAAGAGGAAGTGGGGACAAAAGGAATAGATAGCTTTTCCTAGGAAATTAGCTATAAAAGGAAAGAGAAATATAGGATATTAATTTGAGGCAATGCATGAGACAAGAGAAGGTTTGGGAAAGAACTGGAAATGTGTTTTGGCAGCACGGTAGATGTCAGTAATGAGTGGAAAAGTGAAGATATTTATAACTTCTTTGCCTTAATTCTGCTCCTTTTTAATAGTTCTCTTAAGAGTTAAATTTATGAGTCTGAGATATAATATCTCTCATACTACTGTTTCCATATGAACTTTCTTTCATAATTGTGTATTATCTCCTTTTGATATCTTTTGTTTGTCCTATCTTCCCCATTCTCTTTTCTCTCCCTTCTTATTGCTGAGGCAATTTGTCCCAACACTATTATCTTCATTTATTTTTCATTTTAGAGCACAAAACATCAACTCTTCATTATAAAGGATGTTATTTTGAGATTTTTTAAAAAATAATTTGTTTTGTTAGGGAAGATGAATAACTTGACCAGATAATAAAGAAGCAAATCTATTTACTGTTAAACATTACCATTTCCAATAAGTGATGATAATATTAACTTAATGTGTTCCATACATCATTCATGGAAAAAGCATCTCTAAAATCTTTGCAGAATCAAATAACATGTGAATGATAAGGAATAGTACATTTTCCTGGAAATAGTGATGTAAAACCTTTATCTTGTTCCAATCCTAGATTTTATGACTAAGTTGTGCGATCATTTATTTCTCATATAAATATAACTTTTACTCTTTTGCTATAAGGTAGTTTATTATCTTAAACTCTTTTACACATTTTTTTTTGTTAGAATTACTGCCATTTGTTTCTTGAATAAGAGTGAAAGGGTGTTAACTTCTCCAGAAGATGTCAATTAAATTAATTCCCTTAAGTAAATAACTATATTATTGATTATATTTTAACGACAAATTTGTCATAAGAAATATAGTAATAGCCTCAGAATAGAGAAAATGTTATTAGCAATTTATGAAATGCAATTTTGCATGCATTTAAATTATTGTGCATTTAAAATTTTTATTTTAAACAAATACTAAAATAGATACATAATAAAAGAAAAAATATAAACTTAAATATTAAACTTCAAAATAAGAAAAAGAAACATATCATGTGCACATCAGAACATAGAGAGGATTCAGAATACATAGTAATAACTCATCATTTCAAGAAAGCCTGTATATTAAAATACTGTGCATTATGTTGAAAGTTAATCATTTTTGCTCCCTAGTAGGTTTTCTTTTGTTCTATGCTGTACCCTTTTTACTTAGTTCTTTTTTTTTCCTTCCTCCTCCCTTCCCCCCCCCCTGCAAGGCTACAGTTGTGCATGTATATATATATGTAATGATATATACATACACATATACTTATATACCCATATATATATACATGCATGTAAATATAAACACATCCTTTCTCTAAGAGATTCTACTCCTAATCTTGTTTTTATGTTTATGCATATCTCTTTTTTTCTATCTCTCCTATCTACTACCCTGCCTTCCTATTACTTAACCTACCCCCACTCCAGCAGTCCCTCACTTATCCTCCCATTCCCCTAAATCTAAAAAAAAACCTTCTATATCCCCCTTTTAACATATTTCCTCACCCTCCCCTCTAAAGATCCCTTCTTTATCTTCTCCCTTCTTCCTATCCCCTTAGAGTTTTATTTCTTTTTGAATTTAGAAGACTTTTATAGTCTTCTAGATGTAAACACCCTCCCCAATTAAATTCCTCCATATTAGTTTTTCCTCTTGCATCTCATTTGTGTAAGATAATTACTCTTTTAGCTGTTCTTGAACAGTTTTACTCTTTGAAGTCATAGTATAATCAGGTATATCCCAATCTTTCTTATAAGCTAACTAATTACTAGCATCAATCTTAGACATAGGTTTTACATCATTCATATGTTAAAAGTAAACATTATTATTTAGTCCCTTGCAATTGGTGATTGGGATATACCTTGCATTTGTCTTGGCTTTTTTATGTATGTCAAATCTTTTTTTGAGTTCAGGGTTTATTTGTTTTTTTCAAAGTACTCAAAGTCTGACAGCTGACCAACTATTCATTTTTTTTCCCATTCAGAATTGTGCTTAGCTTTTCCAGGTTTATTTTCAGCTGAAGGTCCAGTTTTTTTGCTCTTCAATATATGTTCGAAGACCTGCAATCTTTCAGGGTCACCAACACTGGGTCTTGTGTGATTCTAATGGTGGTGCCATCATATGTATTTTTTTTTCTTGTTGCTTGTAATATTTCATCTTTGTTCTGGGGGTTTCACGAATTTAACTATAATATTCCTGTGAGTTTTCCTCATAGGTACTCTTTCAGGTGGTGATCAGTGGATTTAATCTATTTCTACTTTCCCCTCTTGTTCTAATGCTTCAGGACAAGTATCTTTAATTATTTCTTGTTTTTTTATTGTTTTTTTTGTGAAATCTTTCACATTCTTTTCTATTTTTTCATTATATATAATATATATAGTGTGTATATGTGTGTGTGTGTGTGTGTGTGTGTGTGTAAGTTCTTCATCTCTTATAACTTTGCTGACTTCCCCTTGAGCAGATCTGATTTTCAAGGAGTCATTTTCTTTAAGATTCTGGATCTCCTTTTCTTATTGGTTGACTTTCTTGTCACAATCTTCTTCTTTTTCTAGTATTACTCTTATTTTTCTTTTTAACTTTTCCTCAATCTCTCTTAGTTGATTTTAAAGTCATTTTAAAGTTCTTCAATAAATTATTTTTGGGCAGGGGACCATTTAATATTACTTTTTGGGGTAGAAGAGGGTTTCTCTGCCCCATTATCCTCCTCTGAAGACTAATCCTAATCTTCTCTATTCCCATACTAGCTTTCTAGGGTTGGATTCTTTTTCCTTTGCCTGTGCATTTCTTTGAGGAGGGATAATTTAGTTTTTTATAATTACTTCTAGTCCTGTGGTATTGGGGATGGTGCCTCTGGCCTCTGATCCTCTTCAGGTCTCCCCTCTGACCTTTTACTCATACCAAGAACTCCAATCTTTTGTGGGTGCCGACAGCCAGTAACATCCCACCCCATTGCTTCTACATTCACTGGACATGTGCTGGTTCCTTCTTATCCCCACCACTCTCTGCAGCACAGCTGGGTCAGGCATTCCTTGTTAGCAGAGATTCCCTAGATCTTTATCAGGTCAGGTGTCTAACTTCTCTCACCATCTTTGGGGTGAAAGTTCCTGTGGCTGGGGCACAGGCAACCTCCCAGTCCAGATAATCCCAGAGCAGCTTCTCTTTGGTTAAACAGCTTGCTGCTTGTTATTGGTGACCCTAGCTTGTAGGTGATTTTGCTTCAGGGAGGAAATTCATTCCTGAGATATGTCTTCAGATCTTCTCTGATTGTTTCAAGAGGACCCCTGTTCTGCACCACACCCTTATTTGATTTCATGGCTCTGTGTTAGCCTGGAGGTGTTATCTTTTTTATAGAGGAAAATTTTAAGAGTTTGAAATTTTATGACCTACTCTGCCATCTTCCCAGAATCCTCTTCAACTATTGTGCATTAAAAGGAAAAAAATAAACTATGAAGGTTTTTTTTTTTTTAATGGGTAATAAAGCAAAGAGCATTCAAAATCTGAGTGATAGAAAGAGTGCTGGTCATGTAGTCCTTTTCAATCTCAGTTTACTCATCTGTAAAAGAGAAAATATAACCTACAGTAATTTTTTCCAAGGACTAATATAAAGGTCAATGAGATGATGTACATTAAGTACTTTGTAAAGTCTCAAATATTGTAGTTATGTCAGCCATTATTAGTCAGATCATGGATACTCAAAATATTATTTGTTTTTGCTTAGCCCTCTTCTGAGAAATGACATTCAAAATAGTTGCCTTAAGGAGTCCTTTTCCATTGTTACATTGATCTTCAAGAATCCAAAAATTATTTTAGTGGGGAGGGGGGGCAGAGTCAAGATGGCGGAGTAGAAACAGGACTTCCATGGGACTCTGGCTTCCACCTCCCCCAATTCATATAAAAGGGGATCTGAACAAATTTTTAAACAAACAAAACCCTGAAGAGCTACAGAACCCACAAAATGACACAAAGAAGCTAACATCCTGGTGAGGACAGCCCAGCAGACCAGCAGGAATCGACCAGCACAGCCTCTGGGAGCCGACCCCAGCTCCACACTAAGGTTTTAGCCCCACGGTGGGCCTGACCAACCACCCACTGGAGGGACTCCAGATCACCAGAAGCTGTGGCCATTTCAAGAATTATCAACCCAGGCATTGGGAGGTGGGGAGAAACCTTTGCCTCGGGGGTGGAGGAAAGGAGGGGAGGAGCAGGCTGGGGCGGCTGTGCTCCTACTCCCCTGGCTGCCCTGTGAGGCATTGGGACCCCAGGTCATTTGGGGTTGGGGCCAAGGCAGGACAGCGGATTCCTGAATACTGCCGTTTCCTTTAGGGAGCTGACAGCTGATGGGCCCTGAACTAGGGAGAGTAAGAAGTCTCTCGTCAAAGGCACTCAGTGAAGAAAAGACTTTGGCAGAGAGTGAGAGTAAAGCAGAGATGGTGCTGGATGGCAATGTGAAGCACCATGGAGGGTGCAACAGCCAGGAGCTAGAGACAGACTGCTCAATGACTCTGGACAACATGCAGCACTTTCTAGATGCTGGTGGAGGAAAATGTGTCTCACTGGGGGAGGAAAAAGAGCTGACCAACAGGAAGGCCATGCCTGACCACATTCCTGTGTCTGGAGGGTGAAAAAAACACCATACAGACAAAGAAGGCGAAACAACCCAGACCTCAGAGAAGGGCTCCTCCATCACGAGATCTGAACCTGCTTATAGCCAGTTACTTCCTGAAGACAGGACTGGAACAGGAACAGGAGACCTTTTGCTTGAAGTAAGAGCCCAGATGGAGGAGGAATAGTGTCTTGACTCTCCAGAGCTAGCTCAAAGTGTTGCTGATCCTCTAGCCAGGACTCTCAGCTCAGGAGAGGTTGCTGATGATGAAGATGACCGCTCCAGCTTTGAATCTCCCTGAATCCATGGTCCTGGGTGGCAGCCTTACAACTGTAGTTCTTCTTTCACACTGAGGAAAATGCTTGCTGGGCTGGCTTATCCTGAATTGAAACGAGAAGGGCAACATCTAAAGAAAGAGAAGGACCAAGAAAGAGAGTCCCTTCTACAATGTGTGAAGATATTTTGCTGTTACCTAGAAGAGCTGATTTGCTGGCTGTATAAAGTAGCTGAAGTTACGGACAACTTGATTCCACCAAAGTCTAACCTTGCAAGTCTCAAGTCTTCCCTACAGCTTTGTCAGCAATTTAAAAAAGACATAGCTGAACACCAATCCCTGACTAAGAGTGTCTTACAGAAAGGGGAAATTCTGCTCCAGTGCTTGTTGGAGAACACATCAGTTTTAAAGGATGCTCTTGGGCTAATTGCAAGGCGATGCAGTGAGCTAGAGGACCATGCAGAACACCTGTATGACTCAGTCTTAGCAGCTCTGGAAATGATGGCTGGGAACACTTCTGGCCCAGACAGCAAGCCAGCTACATGTGAAAGGATATAACCAGGTAACATCCCAAGCAGTGTTGGAATCTGCCAGCCCAGACCTGGTAGTTTGGAAAAACAAGAACTTGCTGGAAGCCCAGGAAAAGCAACGATTTTTTGCCAGATCACACTGATGCAGCAGAGAGAACCACAGCACTGACCTACTGGCTCTACATTAATTTCTCATGTGTGAAGTGGAAAGCTACTTGAATTACTGAAAAAATGAATCCTCTGAAGAGAACCTGTAAAAGGGAAAAGCAGATGCCTTCCAGACCAAGGCTTTTTTTCAAATGGTGCTTTCAGCAACTGTATGGGGATTGCCAAACCACTCAGCTTTTTACTTGCTAGTAGAAAATAGCCTAAGTGACAAGTCTGTCCCTTTGAAAAGGGACTGGCAACAGTTCTCACAGCCAGAAAGTTGTCTCAGGAACCAGTTTGCATCACCTGTTTTATTTAAGAGGGCCAGGAAATATGACTTTGAAAATACTTGGCCTCCCAATGGGAAAAAAGAGGTATACATTGGTCAGAGGTTTTTGATCTTTCCACAGAGAAACCTCATTTGGGAAAATCAAACCTTGTATGGGAAACCTAATTTTGCATGTTTACAGCAAGGACATTTTAACACTTGACCTCCTGATGAAAGTGAATACAGCCCATTGAAATGTTGGGGATATATTAACACTAGTTTTCTTGCTGAGGACAGTTGTCTCTTTTGAATTGAAAGACCGAACCTCAGGGGCAGTTAGGTGGCCCAGTCAATAGAGACCCTGCCCTGGAGTCAGGAGGACCTGAGTTCAAATCCAACCTCAGACACATGGCCACTTACTAGTTGTGTGACCTTAGACAAGTCATTTGACCCCAATTGCCTTGCCTTCCCCCCTCCAAAAAAAGGGGGAGGCACCTCAGTAAACATTAAATGACTGTTACTTGAAGGCACTTTTGATTCTTATCAAATGGATGATTTGATGTGATTTTTATGCCCAATCTCTTGGGTAATTTACAATATTTGGCCTCACTTAATTCCTCAAAGTTTAGGTTGTAAGTACCTCTATCCTTAGCAAAAGGACTAGAAAAAGATGGAGTCTCCTTACCACATTAAAGTGGAAGTGTAATTTAACCAATTAAAATAATTTTGCTCCTTTTTAGAACAGTGACACTAACTATAGGCCTGCAGAACAGAAAACTCCATTTTCCCAAACTGAATTCTCTCAGGTCATGAATGAATGAAGATAGAAGAGGAAAGCAGGTTGAATATAAAAATACTAGTAACCAAGAATTGAAAAAAGGGTGTTTGGTAGTGGAGTATTAGAAAAAAACACTTAGAGCTTATGGGGAATTTTTTTTTTCAGATTTGAATATGTTGCTTTAGAAAGAAAAATCTGTTACATTTATGAAGGATGGAAGAGGTCAGCTGTAGATTTAATTATTTTCTGAGGTAAACCATGAGGTACACATTTCTAAATATTCAACTCTAGCCAAATCTAGCTTCTTTGAAGCTAGATTATGATAATGTTCTGGGACATACAAAATGTAAATTGTTTACCTATATGACCTACCCAACTCCAGACACTTAAAATGACTGGTCATGCATTACAAAAAGGTAATTCCTACCTAGTCTGTTTTAGGGGATTCTCAATTAGATGATAAAATGTTTATGGTGAGGAAATAATCCTCTGAGACTTCAGGCCAGTTAAAACACAAAATGAAATCTTTCTAAGTATATTGTTAATTAAGTTAATACTATACACTATGGAGTGACAGAAGGCTAGAATAAAGAACACGTGGGTTCAAGTTCTCCTGAAGTGACTGACTCTGTGATCCTGGGCAGGTGCGACCTAAACTTTGTATTGCCCTGCACCCTCTCTACTTCCCTTCAGGCAGCTCTCTAAGACTGGAGGAGTTGCTAAGTCTAAAGCATTGATGGAGGGAGTCAACATATTGGAAGTTCTTTACACAAATGAAACTATAATCCTGGAAACACTTCCCCTCCCCTTCAAAAAACAACCCTTTGCCCTATAGAGACAGTTTTGTATAGGAGAGAAAGAGTACTGGGCATGGAATTAGAAAAATGAGGCATAGATACTGCCACTGCCAATAGTGATGTGACTGTGGATCTATCATTTCATCTCTTTCCTCTATGATAATGTATGACTACCCATAGTATTCATTTCATGGATTATACTGTGATATTCAGATTAAAATGTAAAAAAAAAAATTAGTCAACAGCTTCTCAAATTGTGATCAGGGTATACTTAGGTTCCAGAAAGTAAAAAAAAAGGTAATAATACAGTTTAATTTCTAAATTAGAAATCTGAGGGTCCTCAGCTTTTTAAATATAAAAGGGTGGGGCGGCCAGGTAGCACAGCAAGTAAGAGCACCGGCTCCAGTGTTGAGAAGACCTGTAGATGGAATCCCAGGCTCAGACACTCAGCACCCACCCAGAAACACCTGGCCGTGTAACCTTGAGCAAGTTACTTAACCCCGATTGCTTAAAAATTAAAAAAAATATATAAAAGGGTCTTGAGACAAGAAAGTTGTAGAACCACTGACCTGAATCATAGATTGGCTGTGATCAGTATCAGGGGAAGGAGATACTAATGAAATCACAGATATTTAGTATTTTGCCCCTAAATACATGGCCATACTTAAGACAAGTACTAGTTTGACACATCTGGACCAATTTTAAAATTAGGAATTTGTATATGAGTCAGCTGTGTGAATAGAACGTCCTGTAGAAGGAAACTACTTAGTACTGTGTAACAAGCGATAACAGAAAATGAAATTCTACACTCATGGTGCGTCCTGAAATCTAGTACTAGATTTACACAACTTCTGAAGGAAGTTCCACAGAGAGAGGCCCTTTTTCTGTAAGCTACACTCCAATTCTACATACAAAAGAGTTTTTAAGCTATTAGCATTTGAATCCTTTTTCCAGTGAGTAGCAAAACACCACAGTATCTGTGGAAGCTCACTTTATAGCTAGCTGAGAATACCAGTAAGCCAGTCAATAGCCACTATTTTTTAGGACATGTTGTAAGAAAAATAAAATCATTCTGGCCTACCTGTTGTTCATCAGTAATGCTAAAAGGTAGGCCAATCGGGGCAGCCAGGTAGCAGAGTGAGTAAGAGCATTGCCTCCAGTGTTGGGATGACCTGGAGATCGAATCCAGGCTCAGACACTCAGCACCACACCCAGAAATAACTGGCCATGTAACCTTGAGCAACTTACTTAACCCTGATTGCTTTAAAAAAAAAAAAAAGGTAGGCCAATCTAAGAGCCTTGGGGGAGGGGGGGACAGATTTTATCACTGAAGTTGAATCTACCTAAGCAAAAGTTCCGAAATCAAGACAGACTGGAAATGTCATGCATTACAAACTCCTGAAAACAAGTTTTATTAAATCCCAGGTTCCATTGGAAATATTTTAATGTTCCTCTGTAAACAACAGGCATAATCTAGAATGGTAGAATGAACACTGGACTAAGTCAGGAGAGAGTCCCAGCTCTACAAATGACTAGCTGTGACCATGTGTCTGAGCTTCTCATCTGTAAATTGAAGTTGTCAATGTACACTTACTATGAGCATCTTTCAGAAAGCACATGCCAAGCATAAAACAGTACAGAAATGTTAAAAGGTAGTCTTTTACTAAGCAAACAAAGTCATTATTATTGCTAATAAATGAAATTTTAACACAAAGTCAGGGAGGTCAGAGTATACAATGGACCCCACCTCATAAAGATCCCCATTTTCTTAAAAAAAAAAACCTGTTTCTGAATTGTACTTTATTATCTCCAATATCTAGCCACAATAAAGCCCACAGTCCCACATTAAATAACTTGTTTCTAAAGATAAGGGCAGAGCCATGTGACCTTAGGCATGTCACTTAACCCCAATTGCCCTCCAAAAAACAACAAAAAAAAAATAAGGGCAGAAAGCAATCTTTTCCCCACATACAACTAAAGACTCATCCCCCAAAACAGGCATGATGAAGGGCCACATGATTTTCCTGTCTTAAATGTCTTGGGGAATCATTGAGATTTTCCAGATTATTCAATGAGCATGTAAATCTCATGGAAACTTTGCTAGTACACCAAGAATAATGACTTGAGCAACCTAATTACTGTATGTAATCAAATTCTGCTTCAGAATCCAAAGTTTGTGTTTTATTCAATTATTTTTCAAGTGTTTCTGAAAGTTGTGTTTTATACTGTTTTAAGGCAAATTAGCTATTTGAAAGTGTTTTTAAAAATTACCCAAGTACTGTCTGTGACTTTTCAGGAACTGATCAGTTGCCTTATGTAATATGAATAGGCCTGTCTAAAATACAAAGCAAACTATGATTTTATTGTGAAATTCTCATAGATGTAAAATTCAATTGTATATTTATTCTGTTCATTCATTTTACAATAATCTTACCCATTTATTTTTGTACCATGTATTACAATTTCCTGTTTAGTGAAAAGAAAATAAAAAAAATATTAAAAAAAAAGAATTATCAATCTATAAATGCTAAGGACAAAGTGAGATGTCAGTGCAGTATGGACTTTGGGATTCAGTAGTTGGGAGTGCATCATCCTCTTCCAGAGGGGTGAGAAGTGGCTGAGGGCTGAAGCACAGCCACCCCCATGGCAGCTTCAGCTCCTGGCCTGCAGAGTGTAGGTGGACCAAGTGACTAGTCTGAGGAGTAATCACTCTTGCTTTAACCTGCTTGTATCTGGATTGGGGTTTAGGGTGGAGGTCCTGGGGTGTGTGACCAGCTTGCCAGAGTATGTGGAGGTTTCATAGAGGGCACCCAACTAATACCTTCAGCAGCTAAGAAAACCCCAGCATTTGGTATGAAGCTCCCCTGTCTGGTAGCAGAGTCCTACTGTGGCAAAAAAGCCAAAAGTCAAGTAACTGAGTGGCAACATGAGCAGGCAAAGGAAGCAAACCAAGCAAAGCAATCCAACATTAGCAATCCCCATTTTGGGGACAAAAAGGATCAAAGCATGGAACAGGAGGAAGACAATAAAGTCAGAATTCCTGCACCAAAAGCTTCCAAGAAAAATACTAGCTGGTTACACGCCATAGAGGACCTTAAGAAGCAAATAAGAGAAGTGGAGGAAAAATTGGGAAGAGAAATGAGAATGATGTAAAAAAAATTTTTATGAAATGAGAGTCAACATCCTGACTGAGGAAAATTACACCTTAAAAAATAGACTAACTCAATTGCCAAAAGAGGCTCATAAAGGCAATGAGGAGAAGAATGCCTTAAAAAGCCGAATTTGCCAGATGGAAAAACAATCTCAAAAGCTCAATGAAGAAAATCATTACTTCAGAATTAGATTGGAGCAAATGGAAGCTAGTGACTTTATGAGAAATCAAGATGCTGTTAAACAGATCCAAACAAATGAAATAATAGAAAGCAATGTGAAATATCTCATTGGAAAAACAACTGACCTAGAAAATATATCCAGGAGAGATAATTTAATAATTATTGGACTACCTGAAAGCCATG